>NC_059342.1:81816730-82117692 GCF_018350155.1 Leopardus geoffroyi
ATGCCCCCCTCCCCCCGGCCCTACCAAGGACTCCTACAGAGAATTATCTGGAAAGGAGATCTAGAGAAAAAAGTCAAGTCCTGATTCAGGTTATCAAACAAATGGAAAACTCAAGTGCTAAGATGTGGCATGTGGCTTGACACAATTTGCATTTGTGCTCACCAACTGTGGAAGTCTGGAACAGTTTGATTGTGTGGGCAATGCTCAAAAATTATTTGTTTAAATAAATAGAGGAATCATGGAACATTTTAAGATAGGTTGAATCTGAGAAACAAAGTGCAATGGGGAATGGGATTTGGGTAGCTAGTAGATACTTCGTCATACCAGAGAAATGTAAGGAATTTAAATTATGTGGCTCTTATTTTTTTAATTTAATTTAATTTTTTTAAATTGACATCCAAATTAGTTAGCATATAGTGCAACGGTGATTTCAGGAGTAGATTCCTTAATGCCCCTTACCCATTTAGCCCATCCCCCCTCCCACACCCCCTCCAATAACCCTCTGTTTGTTCTCCATATTTATGAGTCTCTTATGTTTTGTTCCCTTCCCTGTTTTTATATTATTTTTGTTTCCCTTCCCTTATGTTCATCTGTTTTGTCTCTTTTTTTTTTTTTTTTTTAATTTTTTTTTTCAACGTTTATTTATTTTGGGGACAGAGAGAGACAGAGCATGAACGGGGGAGGGGCAGAGAGAGAGGGAGACACAGAATCGGAAACAGGCTCCAGGCTCTGAGCTATCAGCCCAGAGCCCGACGCGGGGCTCGAACTCACAGACCGCGAGATCGTGACCTGGCTGAAGTCGGACGCTTAACCGACTGCGCCACCCAGGCGCCCCTGTTTTGTCTCTTAAAGTCCTCATATGAGTGAAGTCATATGATATTTGTATGGCTCTTATTTTTAAATAATAATATTTTAGGGGCGCCTGGATTGCTTAAGCATACAACTCTTGATTTTGGCTCAGGTCATGATCTCATGGTCATGAAATCAAGCCCCAGGTCAGGCTCTGCACTGGGCATGGGGCCGCTTGGGATTCTCTCTCTTTCTCTCTTTCTCTCTCTCGCTCTCCCTCTGCCCCTTCACTGCTTGCACTCTCTCTCTAAAAAAAATCATATTTCAAATATTTCTAGGATTCTTAGAGGCAGAAGAAAACTTATTTGCTTATAAACTTTTTCCAACTCTGCAACTAAGTTACGTGGCGGATGCCTCTTTTTTAGATCTAAAGGCAAACCTGGAAGCACACAAAGATGGTTACAGTGTTCACACCTTTTAAGTCATTAAAGGGTGCTGGCATTGAGCATTTCTGACCATCAAAGGGATGAGACAGCACAAAGAATTCATCCTTTCTGGTAAAATCTTGGCAAACTGTGTGAAGTGGGGCAACCAGTACAGAAATCTCAACTCTGAACTTCAGTCTTCTGATGTGGAACCCTTTATCTAGTCTGCATCTCCTGGAAAGTAACCTCTGTCCTTTATTTATTTCATCTTTACCTCCATTTAATGCTACCACCAAGACAGCCCCCAATTTTTTTATGATTGGCAAATTAATAATCTGGAAATGGAAGTGTTATGAAAGCAGGGACTTGGTCTTATCCCATGCACTTAAGGAACTTAAGTTCCTTAGCTCTTAGCACTTAGCTCCCAGCACCTAGCAGGGGTCTGGCAGATATTTGTTAAATGAGTGAATCTCAGAGAAAGGATTGTTTTGACTTTTTGAGTGGGGGCAAGGATGAAAACTTACAGCAGTAATAAAAATAGCTTTCACTTATTGAAAACCTACTATGATTTGCCACTATACAAAAGGCACTTCAGAGTTTATCTCAGTTCATCTAGTCATCCAGTCACCTTACTGGAGGATAGAGGTAACTATCTCCATTTTATAGATGAGAAGACTAAGGCTCAGAGTGGATAGGTAATGGGACTACAATCTTATGGCTAGTATGTGGCAGACCCAAAACTGAAGCCAAGTTTGTGGCTTTAATGAAAAGCCACCATCACTGCATCTAAGAGGATAAAATTCTCCTGTGACTGAGGAGCCTCTTAAGGGCACCCTTCATGTCCTTGTTCCTCAGTCTATAGATAAAGGGGTTCAACATGGGGGTCACCACAGTGTACACTTGCAGCTGCTGCCATGTCCTTCTCTTCAGAGGCAACAGAGGCAGGGCACAAGTAGGCACTGAAGAGCGTCCCATAGAACACACAGATGACACAGAGATGGGAACTACAGGTGGAAAAGGCCTTGCCTTCTGCACCAGGAGTTTGCACCCTCAGGAAGGCCAATATAATGTGGATGTAGGAGATGACAATGCAGATAAAGGGGACAATGAGTACTGTGCCTCCTACGGCAAAAACCGTCAACATGCTGATGTGAGTGTCAGAACATGACAGCTTCAGGATAGGAGTTATGTCACAGAAAAAGTGAGCTATTTCCCCAGCAACAGAGAAGGACAGCCAAGCTATGAGGAGGGCAACAGTGAGTCAGGGCAACAGTGTAGGTGAGGACCCAGCACAATGCAAGCAGCAGGGCACAGACTTGGGGGCTCATGGCTGTGGAGTAGTGGAGAGGGCGGCAAATGGCCACATAAAGGTCATACACCATTACAGCCAGGAAGAAGCTCTCCAGATCGCCAAACATCAGAAATACATTTGTGTGAGGCAACCAGCATAGGAAATGGTGTGATGTTGAGTCTGCACATTTACCAGCATCTTGGTAACTGTGGAAGATGTTAAACCTATGTCAACAAAAGACAGGTTGGTCAGAAAGAAGTACGTGGAGGTGTGGGTCTGATCTGATGGCCAGGAAGATGAGCATGTTCCCAGTTAAAGTAACAAGATACATACACAGGAAAATTCCAAAGAGGAACTGCTTTTGCTCTGGTAACTTGGATATTCCTTGGAGGAAAAACTCAGAGATACTGGATTGGTTTTCCATGACTCTGCAGCATCTGGAAGCTAGGGAGGAGAGTTAGATGCTAGATTTCTTCTAGAACTCTACATGTGATGACTCTCAAATCTTCTAACTTCCAAATCTCTCTTTATATTCATTATCTTCCCTAATCTGACTTCACTTCTAATCTGACTCTACTTCCTTCTTTTTCCTCTTTTTTAGGAATCTCATAGATTCTTCCTTTCTTTTCTCTTTCCCTCTGGTCAATATTTTATACTCTTCTAAGGAGGCTCTGGGTACTTTTCAGTCCTGGCATTACCAAGCCTTGAACAAGGTCTACCATCCCATATCAGCTTCACCGTTGCTTTGCCCAGTACATGAGTAGACTGAGATGAGTTGAATTTTACATTCTCTTGGTAGCCCCAAAATTCATACGATTTTTTTAAACTACCACAATATCTCATTTTACAGGGAAGGGCATATAAACTCATGTTCCTTTATTGCTGTATCATTTCTTCTTAAATAGGAAATAAGGAGTTCTGTATTTTTTCCCTCTTGTATTTGAGTTTTTTGTCATTGGCATCATCATCATCGCATAGCTGACATTTACCAGCCACTTACTACACTTATCAGCCACTGTACTAAGCACTTCATACAGATCATCTCCTTTACTCCTTAAATAGCACTAGGAAGCAGATATTATTATTCCTACAATTGTATAGGGAAAAGAATTGACTAACATACAGAGGGACTCATAGCTTATAAATATTAGGGACAGAATTTCAACCCATAGCATTGGACACCAGAGACAGCATCATCAGTCAATATAGATAGAATACATAGATACCTTCAAACATTTAGTCTCTCAAAATTTCTACTTTCATAGCTTTAGCCTCGCTTGCTCTTTCTATCTTGGATACTAGTCTTTTATAGAAAAACAATGAAGTTTACGAATGAGATAGACCCTACAGAATCATCTGGTCCAGAGGTCCTCAAACATTGGTCTGTGAGATTATTTCTAAAAGTACAGAATCCTCAGACCTACTGAGTTAAGTTATCTATGAGATAGTCTGGGTACCTGTATTTAAAAAACTAAAACTAAAACTAAACCCTCCTCAGGTATTTTGATGCTCAACAGGGATTAAGAAAACTTCATTTAGTTCAACTGCTCCATATGCTTCATAGATGATTAAGCAAAGTTTTGGAAAAGTGAAGTGACTGTAAAAGTTAACACTGCTTCTTAGAGGGAGATAGTATAAGAATCAGAGTATCCAGGCTCTCAGACTAGAACTGTTTCTGTTCAGTCAGCTACCTTTCCATTTTTCATGATTTTTCTTATCAATATCTTACAGATCTAAATACATCCCTACTCCCAATCTCTATTCAGAGTCCACACCCAAAGAAAAAACCACCTCCAAACCAATACAAGATATATTGAAGGATTTTTTTCTATTTTGAAGTTAATATTTCAAACATTAGCAAGAGCAATAACTGAGAACCATCACATATTTATCTATTGCCGAACCCTACACTAATTGGGGAACACATCTCAGAGCTGTATTACTTACCCTGAGAGACCAGGTGCCACAAGCTATTTTCTCCCCTACTCTATCTCTCAATGGCAAATGTAATGCCTCACAAAGGTTAGGCTCTGTAACTGGGCACATTCTAATAACCATGTCCTGGAGGCAGGAGACTCTCTTAAGACCCAACTGATGTGTATCTTCTCAAGAGGAAGCTGATGCAGACCAGCAGACATGCTGGTCCTGGCATCCAGATCCTACCTTTAGTGAATGAGTCCATTCATTTCCATTGGAGACCTCAAAGAGATTGCAATTTATTTTAGGGAAGACCTGTATCTCTTTAATTATCTCTGTTGGCATACAATCCCTTGATCAGACTATTCCTGTAGAGGTCCCTCAGTCTATACTACCAACCAGTTAACATCAGAAATCCTCTAAAAGTGTCCAAAGCTGTACTCAAGGGCCTTGTGCTAATATCTCTTGTTCTATCTTTTGGTTCTTCCTTTCCCTAAAAGGGTTTCTCATCCTTAATCCTGTCTAAAGTCTCAGAAAACTTTGTAGATCCTAGAGACAACAATGAGGTGCTTCCTGAACCTTAGGGCAACCTGTGTCTCTGTCATCACAGGGTAGTAAGATCCCTTTACTTACCTCCACTGCTTCCTCATCTACTGTGTCTGCCAACAAGTAAGAGCTGGCTTGGACATGATGGAGAGGATATTACAAAGGCAATAACTACTAGCCTGTAGTTTGTCTCAAGTTTCTCTTCTTACTGCTACTCTGGTTGCTAAGAAGAAGGCATTGCAGGTGTCCTTAATTTGGGAGGAAGGTAGGAAGAGCTCAGATTCTTCTTGACAACGTTTGTAATGGGATTTACTGGAATCAGAATTTAGGATCAAGAATAATAAATACAGAAGCAAAAAAGAGCTTGCTAAGCTGAGGTTAAAAAGAAGTTTAGAGGGGAAAAGGGAGAATGAGAGAAAGAGCAAGAGTGAGAGAGCAAGAGAGAGAAGGATTCTAGACAAGAAGCCTAAGAGATCAACAAAGGATTGCAAAACCAAGCCAAGGATAAATCTGAAGGGAAGGCCAGAGTTATCTTAGTTACATTCATCAGCTGGAACAAAGAAGTTCTGTACTGGATTTTTAAGATGCTCTGGGACATGTGGTACTCTGATCCCCTTCAACACCGGTATTCAGGAGTTTTGAGGTATTTTATGTTTGTCTTTTGAAACCTGAACTGAGAAACTCAGAAACAGGTCGCTGGCTCATCAGGCTAATAACAGGAGAAAGCTGAAGAGGGTTCCACTTTGGGCACCTGCAGACAGGGAGCCATGGGACAGAGTTCCCTAGAGACTTGTTAGAGCTAACATTCATAATTGCCCAATTTACTGTCTGAATCTCTCATAATAGACCAAATTAGTATAGTACTGGCTTCATTAAAAAATTTTGGAAGCTGTTACTTTTTCTCTGTTAAGTGGTAGCATTAAGGAGTTATGCTGTTTGTATTGATTTGTAAACAGTCCATGCAAAAATGCACTTTCTCTGTAAATAAATATCCTAGCTTTCTCACTTGCAACAAAATTCCTGTTCCTAATTTCTTCCTATCAAGAAATCTGAAAGCTGCTACAAAGAGTTTAGAGGCATATGATATATATTTCCGAAAGAATTCTCGGGATTCCAGTTAAAGATGTTATATTAAAGTCATGTATCCTGGGGAGCCAGGGTGGCTCAGTCGGTTAAGTGTCCAACTTAGGCTCAGGTCATGATCTCACAGTTCTAGCCCCACATCAGGCTCTGTGCTGACAGCTCAGAGCCTGGACCCTGCTTCAGATTCTGTGTCTCCCTGTCTCTCTCTGCCCCACCCCCAATTGTGCTCTGCCTCTGTCTCTCAAAAATGAATAAACATTAAAATTTTTTTAAAAAGTCATGTATCTAATTTTACACTCTCCTAAAATTCTGCTAAAAGTAAAGTGATTTTTTAAAAAAGTCACAAACCCCACAAGGACAGATAAAAGTAGAAAGGGAGTGGTGAGGGGAGAAGTGAGAGAGTGGTGATCAAGATGGTCTTAACATTGCCCTCAACTTGACAAAGCTGTAGGCAGTTTCTCCTGGCTGTGGGCCCCTGACCTCCACTTTCTTAGAGCTTTACTTTAGAAGACTTACAGAGTTAATTTTTTTCTCTGCCCCTTTGAGATATAAGTCTTCTCTCATGTTCTTGACAGTTGTACAACCTGGGAATGTCTTTCTTAAAGGCCTGGGAGCCATCTCTTTAAAATGCAATCGTGAAGAAAGAACATACTTATCTCCTAGTCTCTGTGGAAGGGTAGGAGCCCTACTTTAGTGGATGCCAGTCAGCAAACACAGTCTAATCACAGTAACCACCTTATAACAGCCTCCAGTGCTTTTCCACTAGCTCACCCCAGCAGTTAAAAATCCTCCTGCTGGCTCAGTCAGTAGGACATGTGACCCTTGATCTCAGGGTCATGAGTCCAAGCCCCACATTTGGTGTAGAGCTTACTTTAAAAAAAAAAAGTCCTCCTGCCTTTTTTATTTTTCCAGTGGAATTGAGTTCAGTATTTTTCCCCTCCTGTAATCATCTCTTCCCCCCAGTTTTACTGAAATATAATTTACATGCAACACTGTATAAGTTTAAGGTGTACAGCATAGTGACTTGACTTGCATATATTGTAAAATGATTACCACGGTAAGTTTACTTATCCATCATCTCATATAGATACCAAAAAAAAAAAAAAGGAAAAAATTGCTTTTTCTTCTTGTGATGAGAACTCTTAGGATCTACTCTTTTAATGGCTTTCAAATATACTGCACAGCAGTGTTAACTATAGGCATCATGCTGTATATTATATCCCCAGTACTTATTTATCTTATAACTGAAAGTTTCTACCTTTTAACCACCTTATTCAAACTCCCCAAACTCCTAACCCCTACCTCTGGAAACCATAAATCTGATTCCTTTGTCTATAAGTATGGGATTTTTGGTTTTTTGGTATTTTTTTAATTCCACATATAAGTGAGAGCCACATATACAGTATTCGTCTTTCTCCATCCGACCTACTTCACTTAGCATAATATCCTTAAGGTCCATTCGTATTCTTGCAAACGAAAGGATTTCATTCTTTTTTTTATTGCTGAAGAGTATTCCATTGTGTGTGTGTCTGTATGTGTGTGTGTCTCACAGCTTCTATATCACTCATCTCCCGATGGACACTTCCATTGTTTCCGTGTCTTGGCTGTGGCCAATAATGCTGCAATAAACACGGAGTGCGGATATCTCTTGGACATAGTGTTTTATTTACTTCAAGTATATTACCAGATGTGGAATTGTTGGACTGTATGGTAGTTCTATTTTTAATTTTTTGAGGTACCTCCATACTGTTTCCTATAGTGCCTGCACCGACTTAGAATTTCTCCAACTGTGAACAAGAGTTCTCTTTTCTCCATATCTTCACCTGCCAATAGTATTGAATAAGGTCTTCTTTGCATGTTTAGCTCCATATGCTGCAATTTTTCTTTACCTCCATGTGGCATTAAATGAGTGAACAGATATGGAAAAGTGGAATTCTAAACTGGCAGTAGGTGAAATATAAGAATCAATCTTGTCACACCAAAGAATCCTCAAAAAGGCCCACAAACTGGAAGCCCTTGGTACCGTGGGACCCAGGAGTGAAAGGGTAGTCTAAGAGGTGACAGTTATTTCAGGAAAACTTAGGTCCCTTAGATTACTCTTTACACCCCACCCTGTGGGAATGCTATCCCTGTCTTATCCCAGCTAGAAACTGGGAGGTTTACTTTCTGGAGAAGCTTGGGAATGGGGGTTGCCACAAATAGCTCAGAAATATATTATTAGTGAATCATGTGAAAAACAAGGAAAATATATGACTATACATGCACACCAAATGTTGAATGCTGAGACCCACAGCCCTTTATCCAGATTTTTCTTCTAGACCTCTATCTTGAATATAGAATATTAGAATAATTTTCTTCTCCTACTGGCATTGGAGACCCCTCCTCAAAACGCATTTCCAAGCCAGATCATGCTTCAGTGGAACTCAAAGTCAACAGCTCCATCTATAAGCATAGAGCTACCAGCCAGTTTCCAAAAATGTACTGGGTTATGGCATAAGTCAACACAGCACATAAATCTGAAGTGCACAACTCAATGAATTTTTCATGTTTACACCTGTGTAACACCCCGCTAATCAAGATATATAATATCTCCTCCAAGTTAGAAGGCTCCCTCTTTTCCCTTCTGAGCCATTATCCTCTTGGAGGTAACTACTCTTGTGATACATATTACCAGAAGATTAGTTTTGTCTATCATTAAAGTTCAAGTAAAAGGAATCACATGGTAGAACTCTTACATCTGGCTTCTTTAGCTCAACATGACATCTGTCACATTCAATCATGTTGTGACATGATTTGTATTGTATTGCTATATAATATTTCATTACACAAATAATACTTTATTCATTTTTTCTTTTGATGAACATATATGGTCATTTCCAATTTTTGACTATTATGAGTAAAGGTGACAGGAACATCCTTAAGTATGTCTTTTCCATATGTACTTATTTCTCTCAGGTGTATACGCAGAGGTGATATGTCTGAGTCTTAGGGTAAGCAATATTTAACTTTAGTATATGTAGGCAAACTATGTTCCAAATGCTTATACAAATTTACATTCCCATCCAAAATAATTGAGAGTTCTAGTTGCTAAATAGTCTCAAAAAAGTATCAGTGTCAGTCCTTTTATCTCTGGGGTAATGTGGAGGAAAACTGGGGAGATGAAAATGTTGTTAATACATTTTAAAATGTCATAATACATTTTTAAAATGTATATATTTTAAGTATTTATTTAAATTCCAGTTAGCATACAGTGTAATATTATTTTCAGGTGTACAATATGGTGATTCAACACTTCCATGGAACACCTGGTGCTCATCACAAATGCACCCCTTAATCCCTATCACCTGTTTAACCCATCATCCCAGCCACCTCCCCTCTGCTAACCATCAGTTTGTTCTCTATAGTTAAGAGTCAGTTTCTTGGTTTGCCTCTCTCACTCTTTTTTCTCTATGTTTTGTTTCTTAAATTCCACATATGAGTGAAATCATATGGTATTTGATTTCTCTGACTTACTTCACTTAGCATAATACTCTCTAGCTCCATCTATAGTGGCTACATGGATATATGCATATATAAACATTCATTAATTTTTACAGGTATTATTTGTGTTTTTTACTCCCTGTACTTTTTTTAATGTAAGGGCAATTTTTTTTTTAATGTAAGGCTATTATGAGCAACTTTAAGCTGATGAATGCCAATTTGAGTAAAATGGACAAATACTTCAAAGATAAAATACATGAAAGCCGACAAAGGAAAAGAAAATATGAATAGTTTCCTATCTACTAGAGAAATGGAATGCATTATCAAAAGTTCCCATAATAAAAATATCAAGTCCCAAGTGATTTCACTGTTGGGTTCTTCCAAACATTTAAGGAAGAAATAATCAGTCTTACATGAACTCATCACTGAAGTCTTATAGTAGAAGAAGAAAAAGTCTGTGACTCTTTTTGTGAGGCAAGCATGGCACTAATACTAAAATTTGAGAGGTAAATAAAAAGAAAGGAAAATCAAAGAATGATCTTTGATGTTTCAAAACTCTAAATGAAAAATTACAAAATTAAAATCAGAGTTACACAGAAAGCATACTACACTGAGCCAAAGGATTTATTCGTGATGATAGGTTAGTTTAACATTTGAAAACCAATCAGTGAAAATCATTCCACTAACACGTAAAGGAGAATAACCATTTCAAAATTTCAATAGATGAAACAAAAGTATTTGATAAACTTCAACCCCCATTTGCAATAAAACCTATAGGAAACTAGGAATATTTCCCTTCTTCTGCTGGCTTTATACTTCATTTGTTTTCTTTTTCTAGCTCCTTTAGGTGTAAGGTTAGGTTGTATATTTGACACTTTTCTGGATTCTTGATGTAGACCTGTATTGCTATAAACTTCCCTCTAATGACCACTTTTGCTGCATCCCAAAGGTTTTGGATGGTCATGTTTTCATTTTCATTTGTTTCCAGGTACTTGTTAATTTCTTCTTTAATTTCCTGGTTGACCATTAATTCTTTAGTAGGATGTTCTTTAGCCTCCATGAATTTGTGATCTTTCCAAATTTCTTCTTCTGATTGACTTCAAATTTCATAGTGTTGTGATCAGAAAATTTGCACGGTATGACTTCAATTTTTTTGTACTTGTTGAGGGCTGATTTCTGACCCAGTATGTGATCTAATCTGAGAATGTTCCATGTGCATTTGAAAAAAAAATGCATATTCTGCTGCTTTTGGGTGAAATGTTGCAAATATACGTGTTAAGTCCATCTGGTATAGTGTGTCATTCAAAGCCATTGTTTCCTTGTTGATTTTCTGCTTACATGATCTGTCCTTTGCTGTAAGTGGGGTGTTAAAGTCCCCTACTATTATCGTATTATTATCAACGATTTCCTTTCTGTTTGTTATTGTTTTATATATTTGGGTGTTCTGAGTTAGGAGCATAAATATGTACAATTATTAGATGTTCTTGTTGGATAGACCCCCTTAGTATGATGTAATGAATGCCCTTCTTCATCTCTTGTTACGGCCTTTAGTTTAAAATCTAGTTTGCCTGATATAAGTATTGCTACTCTGGCTTTCTTCTGATATCCATTTGCATGGTAAATATTTTCTTTATCCCCTCACTTTCAATCTACAGGTGTCTTTCAGTCTAAAATGAGTCTCTTGCTGGCAGCAAATAGATGGGTCTTGTTTTTTTTTAATCTATTCTGATACTCTGTGTGTTTTGATTGGAGTATGTAGCTCATTTACAGTTGGAGTAATTACTGACAGATAGGAATTTAGTGCCATTTCATTACAGAACAAATATGTTAAACTGTCTATACTACCCCCAAAGAATGCACAAATTTAATGCAATCCATATTAAAATACCAACAGCATTTTTCACAGGACTACAACGAATAATCCTAAAATTTGCATGGAGCCAGAAAAGACCTGGAATAGCCAAAGCTATCTTGAAAAAGAAGAGCAAAGCTGGAGGCATATTATCATTCCAGACTTCAACTTATATTATGAAGCTGTAGCCATCAAGACAGTATGGTAGTGGCACAAAAACAGACACATAGATCCATGCAACAGAATAGAAAACCCAGAAATGGGCCCACAGCTCTATGGTTAACTAATCTTTAAGAAAGAAGGAAAGACTATTGATGGAAAAGAAGACAGTCTCTTCAACAAATGGTACTGTGAAAACTGGACAGCAACACACAAAAGAATGAAACTGGACCACTTTCTTACACCATATAAAAAAATAAATTCAAAATGGATGAAAGAACTAAATGTGAGACAGGAAACCATCAATGTCCTAGAGAACACAGGCAGTTACCTCTTTGACACCAGTCATAGCAACTTCTTATTTCCAGAGGCAGGGGAAACAAAAGCAAAAAAAAACCTACTGAAGCTACACCAAAATAAAAAGCTTCTGCACAGAGGAGGAAATTATCAACAAAACTAAAAGGCAACCTTTGGAATGGGAGATGATATTTGCAAATGACATATCTGATAAAGGGTTAGTATCCAAAATATATAAAGAACTTACAAAAATCAACACCCAAAAAACAAATAACCCACTTAAAAATGGGCAGAAGACATGAATAGACATTTGCTCCAAAGAAGACATACAGATGGCTAATAGACACATGAAAAGATGCTCAATATCACTCATCATCAGGGAAATACATATCAAAACTACAATGAGATACCACCTTATAACAGTCAGAATGGCTAAAATTAACAACGCAGGAAACAAGATGTGATGTCAAGGATGCAGAAAAAGGGTAATCCTCTTACATTGTTGGTGGGAATGCAAACTGGTGCAGGCACTGTGGAAGATAGTAAGGAGGTTCCTCAGAGAGTTAAAAACAGAACTACCCTATGATTCAGCAATTGCACTACTAGGTATTTATCCAAAGGATACAAAGTACTGATTTGAAGGGATAATGTTTATAGCAGCATTATCAACAATAGCCAAATTGTGGAAACAGCCCAAATGCCCATTGATTGATGAATGGATGGAGAAGATATGGTATGTATGTATGTATGTATGTATGTATGTATGTATGTTTGTGTGTGTGTGTGTGCATGTGTGTGTATTACTCAGCTATTAAGTAATGAAATCCTGCCATTTACAATGATATGGATGGAGCTAGAATGTATTATGCTAAGTGAAACAAGTCAGCCAGAGAAAGACAAATACTACGTGATCTCACTCATACATGGAATTTAATAACCAAAACAGATAAACATAGGGCAAAGGGGGAAAACAAGAGATAGGGAGGCAAACCATAAGAGACTCTTAACTATAGAGAACAAACTGAGGGTTGATGGAGGGTAGGTGGGCAGGGGGATGGGCTAAATGGGTGATGGGTACTAAGGAGGGCACTTGTGGTGACCACTGGGTGTTATATATAGTGATAAATTGTGCTCCTGAAGCCAATGTTACACAATATGTTAACTAACTAGAATTTAAGTAAAATATTGAAAAATAGGAATTGGAAATACTGGTATTATTATCAGATAATTATCAGACAATCTGATTATACACCTAAAAATTCACTCCAAATCTATGACTAATAAAATGACCAATAGGGGCGCCTGGGTGGCGCAGTCGGTTAAGCTTCCAACTTCAGCCAGGTCACGATCTCGCGGTCCTTGAGTTCGAGCCCCGCGTCAGGCTCTGGGCTGATGGCTCAGAGCCTGGAGCCTGTTTCCGATTCTGTGTCTCCCTCTCTCTCTGCCCCTCCCCCATTCATGCTCTGTCTCTCTCTGTCCCAAAAATAAATAAACGTTGAAAAAAAAAATTAAAAAAAAAATGATATAGCAAGGTCACTCAATACAAAAGTTAACATACAAAACCAACTGCATTTCTGCACCCTAGCCATGAACAAACAGAAACAAACATTCTAAACATGTTATTTACTTTAGACTATAAAAGCACAGATACCCAGGAATACATTTAAGGTAAAGTGCAAGACCTCTTTACTAAAATTTACAAAATATTATTAAAATGTTATTGAAATAAAGTAGGCAAAAATGAAGAGATATACTATATTCATAGATTGAAAAATTCAGCATTACTATGGTATACACTCTTCCCAAATTAGCCTATCAATGAAATCACATTCATAGTTCTAGCAGGTTGTGTGTGTGTCTGTGTGTGTAAAGCTAATTCTAAAGTTCACATAAAAACACAAGTACCAAGGATAACCAAGGAAACAAATTTAGAAGACTTATACAACCATACATCAAGATATTGTAAAACTATAATAATTAAAAGTGTGGTATTTACCAAGGACAGAAAAACTGATGAAACAGAAGAGTCTATAAACAGATTCATAGATAAATGTTCACCTGAATTATGAATGTGACTCTTCAACATAGCAGAATAAACTTTCCAAGATGACCTTTTCAATAAATCATCTGAGATAATCGGATATCCAAATGGGAGAAAAATATAATTTGACTCTGACCTCATGCTGTATATAAAAATCAAGTCCAAAGAGATTCATATAGAAATAAAAAATAATGGGGACTTTAGATGGAAACATGGGAGAATATCTTCATAATGAAGAAGTATGCAAATATCTCTTAGGACACAAACAACATAATCATAAGGAAAAAAATAAATTGGACTATATTAAAATTAATAACTTCTATTTCTCAAAAGACACCAATAAGAAAGTGAAAATTCAACACCCAGAGGAGATATTTGTCATGTATACATGAAAATCATTCTGAAAAACTAAAGTTGAAACCATGCAAAACCTAGAACCCCCAAATTCTACTACTAAATATATATTCAACTAAAATGTGTATGTATGTTCTCTAAGAGGCTGTATAAGAATATTTGTATCATCATCTAAATGGCTATCAACAGTAGAACAGATGAAGTGTGGTATATCCATCAGTAGAGTATAAGCAACAACATCACTCTCTGCCTCCTGCTCCTCTCTCTGTCCTATCCTTGCCCCTGAGGATTTGGAGTGTCTATTGTAGTTATCCCATGCCCATATCAGCATCATGGTGGGTACGCGTGAGGAGGGAGGAGAGAGATAACTTGTCTCTCACGTCCCACGTCTCCAGATTGAGAATGACAATGAACAGGGAAGTGAATCTAAGGAAACACATTTTCACCAGGACCTCGTTTCGACACAAGATCTTGGACACTGACCTGATGTTCCAATGCAATGAAATTCTGAGCTTTGAGGGAAGGAGTGAATCGATTTTGAATGTGAGAAGAATTTAAATAATTTCATGTGGTGGTAAATTACAGAAAGCCAAAAGTTATTTGCTATTCTTTTTATGGACAGATGGAGCTTAATTTCTTTCCCTTAGTCACTGGCTTGGCCCTCGTGACTTCTTTGATCTATAGAAGGTAGTGAAAATGAGATTCTAGGATTTCCAAAGCTAGGTTTTATGAAAATCATGCAGTTTTCACCTTGATCTCTTAAAATGTTTGCTGTCAAGAGGCCCACTTTCAGAACTCTGCTGCCAGTGCTGTGAGCAGCCCACATGATTTGGAAAGGCCAGGCACAGGTGCACAGACCTGTGCACTGGAAAATGCATGAGTTATTAAAAAATAGTCCTGATAAAACTAGCTATTGTGAGTAATTAAAAGTAAAAGTAGATCTTTTTCTTTCACTATACCACAACATAAATTGCAAGTAAATTAAAATTTGGGTTGATGGGCATTAAGGAGGGCACTTGTTATGACTAACACTGGGTATTATATTTAAGGGATGAATCACTAAATTCTACTCCTGAAAGGAATGCTACACTGTATGTTAAGTAACTTGAATTTAAATAAAATATTGCAAGAAAAAAGGAGAAAAATTTTTAAACGTACTGTTTAAAATTTAGAAGAAATAACTAAATGACATTTTCCTGTTATGTAAGATGGAAAGACTTTTCAGTATAAAAGTAATGGAAAAAATCACAAAGCCACATATCTGTCAATTTTGACTATAAAAAACATTTTTAAAAAGTTGTAGACGTCTTGGAATGGCAAGGACAGAAAACAACACCCATAAAATATTTTCATTTGTTTTATTGCCTCTAACATCAATTTTAAAACCCCACAAATATCCCAGTAGATAAAGGAGAAACATATTAATAGGATAATTTGGGGAATAATTAACCATGGTTAAAAAGCAGATGAAACAAATAGTCAATCTCACTAGTAACCAGAGACATGTGAGTTAGAAAAATGAGATTATTTTCTATCTGTGGAATTGTTGACAATTAAAACCAGTAATGACACTAGGACAAAGTGTGGTTAAGAACATGGATTCTAAGGTCATGCAGACTTAGGTTGGAATTCTACCACCTTCATTTAGTAGTTGTATGACCTTGGTCAAATCGTTATCTTCCCTGGACCTCTGTTTCATCATCTGTAAAATGGGAATAATAATAGTTCCTGTATCTAAGCTTCCTGTATTACTTGAGATTGTGTAATGAAAGTGTTCAATAATATTAATAATAGTATCAATTCAATAGTATTAATAAAAATACAGGAGATAAAACATTTTTAGCAGCTTCTATGTATCAGACATTATGGTTGGTGTGCTCTATATAGGCTGCCTCATTTAGTTGAGAGTTTAGGACTTGAGGAGGTTGCTCTACATTAGGACTACTTTGTTTAGGAAAATCACCAACAGAAATCATTATAATTTATATTTCTGACACTTCCCTCAATGCAATTTTGCTTAGAGTATGGGACAGAAATCCAACTGTCCAGTGCATAGGTACAATTTCCTAGGGACCTGCTGGTCAGGCTGAAGTGCACTGTATCCCAGCAAGAGGCCTCAGAATCACACTCCTGAGACCGACATCTGAGCTTAACTCTGGGAAATATTTGCCCTCAGTTCTCCCAGCATCCAGCCAGAGTTGGCTGGAGGAAAGGCTGCACAATGACACTGAGGTTGGCTCTAATGAGCACTTTGGGAGATGTTTTCAAGAAGCCTTTAAAACCCTAAGAAAGTCTCTTGTCTTCTCAGGCTTAGGGAAGCTGCAAAGGAATCATACACTCCATGTTCCTAATGAACTCTGGACTCAATAGACACAAACTCTGCTGACTGAGTCTTAAAGATCCCAGAAACTTCCTCATTGTGAATTATCCATCCAGGAGAAAGAAATGGAAAATCTGAAGATGCCGGACACTGATCCATGCTCTCACAGGTGAGAATCTACAAGGGGCAGGACACACACACACACACACACACGCACACACACACACTTCCCAACACAACAACTAGGCAGAAGTTTCCTGGGTAGATGAGCTGACTTTCCACCTACGATCAGAAGTCACTCTACGAACCAAAGAACAAATAGAGGATTAACTATTCACAGAAACGTCTAAGGCCGTAGTTTTTACAAGGCCAATATGGAATGAGCTCTCACACCAGCTCTCTCTAAATCCCAGGGGAGCAGAACAGAGTGGCTACTTTCAAGCCCAGAGAACCAGAGCCTGATTCCTTCCATCTTCCTTCCTCTGATGAAAAGTAAATATCGGAGAAATATGGTACAATTGTAGGGGTAAAGGCACAGGCTCTGGAGTCAGGCACACCTGCATTTGAATGTCATTTACTAGCTATCTGATCTTGAATACATCAAATATCTCTGAAGCTCAGTGTCATCATTTACAAGGATAGTAGCACCTATGTCATGGCCTTATGAAGAATAAAAGAATGCCATGAAGATGTCTGGTATTTAACCAGTCTCTACAAATAGGAGCTGATCATGATGAGAGGCCAGGAGAACTGAAATATCAGTTCCTAGAGTGAATATAGGTACAAAGAAGCAGAAGAGGAAGAGGACAGTGACAAAGAAGAGATAGTGATCATGGGGTGGGTGTGGCCCCCTTCCTGTTTGTGGAGAGGAGGAGATGCGGTAGATGAGACATCACAGATACTCACTGCCCTTAGCCCACATACCCTGTGGCCCCAGTTAGGGAAGAGCATAGGGAGGGGAGCTAAATGGTACGGTCAAGTTCTAGGGATTGGGGAGGCTAGTAGAGAGGAGGCTATTTTGTCTAATTGGTGAGTGTGTGTGTGTGTGTGTGTGTGTGTGTGTGTGTTGGGGGAGAGGCATCAAAGCAAATTATCAATCACTAAACATTAATGACTTTTCCAATCATGTCTTCAAGGATATACCCAATTCTTAGCTCCTCCAATAGCCTACACTGACTTCTCTAGTCAAACTGATCTCTTCCCTGGACCCCATTTAAATCAAAAGCACAATCTGCATTTGTATGGATATTATCTTGCCTGTTTCTATGTCCTGTGGGTATGTTCTTACATGTCCAATGAGATCCAAGATTCTCATTGTCAAGGTCCATTTATTATCCTTTTTTCCCCAATATAGTTCTGGCTACACAGATACATCTGTGGTTGATCTAATAATTAAATACTAACACAGGGAATATCTGAACAGATAACAAGAACTACAGGGATGGGAAAACCAAGCAGAGTGAACCAAACTGCTATTTCAGACTTCTTCCTTCTAGGACTCTCTGAGCAGCCAGAGGAGCAATCTCTCCTATTTGGCGTTTTCCTGGGCGTGTACCTGTTCACCATGACAGGGAACCTGCTCATCATCCTGGTCATCAGCTCTGACCCACACCTTCATATTCCCATGTACTTCTTCCTGGCAAACTTATCATTAACTGATGTCTGTTTCACCTCTGCTTCAATACCCAAAATGCTGGCCAACATTCATACCCAGAGTTGGACCATCTCCCATTCTGGTTGCCTTGCACAGCTGTATCTCCTCCTTGTGTTTGGTGGCCTTGACAACTGCCTTCTGGCTGTGATGGCATATGACCTCTATGTGGTCATCTGTCAGCTACTCCATTACAGCACAGCTATGAGTCCCCAACTTTGTGCACTAATGCTGGGTGCTAACCAACTGCCCATGTGCTGGGTGCTAACCAACTGCCCTGCCCTGGTGAACAGACTGCTGCTGACCTGTGTGGTCTTCTGTGCCCACAAAGCCATCCCTCACTTCTACTGTGATCCCAGTGCTCTACTGAAGCTTGCCTGCTCAGATACCCGCATTAGTGAGCTGATGATCATCACCATGGGCCTGATGTTCCTCACGGTTCCCCTCATGCTGATTGTCCTCTCCTATGTCTGCATTTCCTGGGCTATGTTTGGCATCTCATCTCCTGGAGGGTGCTAGAAAGCCTTCTCTACCTGTGGTTCTCACCTCACAGTGGTTCTGCTCTTCTATGGATCTCTTATGGGTGTTTATTTATTTCCTCCATCAATTCACTCTGCAGAGAGTCAAAGCAGGGATGCCATTCTCTATGGTGATTATCCCCATGCTAAATCCATTCATCTATAGCTTGAGGAACAGAGACATGAAGGAAGCCTTGTGTAAACTATTTGGCAATTGAAAAACATTCCTCTCACCATGACGGTGATGCCTGGTCCTGGTATCCTGAGCAACCCTGCCCTCCATCATTTTGGTGATTTCACCACTCTCAGACTGATTTTTAAGGGAAGGTTATCAGGTAACTCCGGGTTAGGGGCACAACAAAAAGGAGATTCTCACTCATTTATTTGGCTTTAGAATGAGATGTTCTGTCTCAGGCTCCCTCTGGATCTCAGTGCTAAGGGAAGGCAAGACACCATTCTCCCTTCTCATCTCTAAAACCAGAGTATTAGCCAGAGTGAACTAAAGTATATGACATACGCTCTGGATTCAAGTACCCCTACTCTTGGGTACTATGGCACAGGGTGAAGGTATGAGAATACAAACATGTATTGAGTATTTACAAGGTTCCTCATTGTTCTTCACATCAGTTCTTTGAGGCAGGGTTGTGAAAAGTATGACTCAATGTAAATAACTTCCCCAAACCAGGTAAGTTTGATTCTAATACTCATCCTCTTTCTACTATACCACATTGTGGAGATCATGATAAATATTGAATGATTGTCATAGGAGATGAAGAATTAAATTAATATATATTTTATGGTATTTCCTTAATGTTTCATTTCTTTAACTCAAGAACACTCCTTTCTGTTATTGTAATGGCTGATGAAACAGAGTCAATATTTATGTATTCCTACTGTGTGCCAACTTTGTACTAAAGTATCCAGTTTATTTTCTGGGTTCTTTAGTAAAATATCCAAAATGCAAACACAAAACTATAAATCACGTGTGCTGGAAATTTTAGAGCAATAATTCGAGGAAAGGTAGTCTGGTGGAAATGGGTGTTCTGAGAAGTCACAAGCTTAACAGAGGTTATATTTTTGCAGTGGGGTTACAGGTTACTTTTTTTATATCCACATGTTTCAAATGAGGGTATTTTTAGAACTAGGAATGAAATTTGAGAGTTGGCAAAAAAAATATTACAATGATTAGAAAGTCACCCCAGAGAGATAAAGAAGCACCTAAAAACAGGGCTCTCCAAAGACTCAAAGTCCAGTTCATCCTTGATCGAGTTTTTTAAAAAGGGGGGTGTGACTTTTTGATGTCTTCTACAACAGATCGTGCTTTGAAAGGAAGACGATTATACAAGAAGATTGCACCTGTGTGCGTTTCCCTTTGACCATCCTCCCTTCTCTCCATCCCTTCTTCTTCGATAGAAGAGGTGGAAATAACATGACAACCAGGGAAACCAGACCAGACCATCCTGGCCTTGAAGTAGGTTATGTGCCCTGACCACAGCAATCTACTACTGCAATTTCTAGTAGGAAAGCAGAGGTTTAAAAAATCAACCTTTGGGGCACCTGGGTGGCTCAGTCGGTTGAGTGTCCAACTTCCGCTCAGGTCATGATCTCACAGCTGGTGAGTTCCAGCCCCGCGTCAGGCTCTGTGCTGACAGCTTGGAGCCTGGGGCCTGCTTCTGATTCTGTGTCTCCCTCTTTCTCTGCCCCTGACACACTCCCATTCTGTCTCTGTCTCTCTCAAGAGTGAATAAACATTAAAAAAAAAATTTTTTTTTAAATCAACCTTTGTGTTTGTCGGTAATATCCCTTTTTTTTCTGAGCCAATTTCTTACCTGTAATATCACCACCTCTGCCCTCCAGGCACCCAAATACACCATAGTGTTTACTATCTATTCAGTCTGTTCTCTGCCCTGTATAAATAGGCTATCCTAGCAATCAAACTCCCATTCCTGGAGGGCTAAACCAAATATCATTATATCTCTTAAAAGACATGCACTCAATTGGCGAGTAAGGTTCATTCTTCCACAGGACCATTTACACTTTTGAAGGTGATCTTCTTAAACCAAATGGACTCAAATGGATAGGATATTTCTGGAGATATGTCTGAGTCCAGAAATTTTAGGTGCAAGTATATAGGTGAATATATATGGTTATACCTTATCTGTTTCTCCTAGTCTCATGTTCTCAACTATATTTGCCCCTTATAAGACTCAGAAAATAACCAGAATATTGTTTAGGCAGGGGTAATGACTTGGTAAAGGACAGCATAAGTATTGTAAATAAAGACTCCATAAATTAAAAAGTCACTGGTGCTTTACTTTTTTTCAGAAGGTATATTTGCTTTATTTGTCATTTTAAAACCTATATTCAAACTTTAATATATTTTAATTAGGTAAAGTATTTCTTTTGTATACAAAAAATTTAGAGACTTTATGTCATATCTAAGAATCCCACTATATATCCTGTGGGATATAGATACCTATTTACAACTAATAAAATTTTGAGAATGGAAATAGTCCTTTACATAGTACAGAATCACAATGTAAAAATTTTAGAAATAACGTTATCCCAAATTTATATTGTAAAATACTGTTAGATATTATAATTGTGTTGTTTTAATGACAATAATTGATGCTGTATAAAAGCAGGTGAAGGAGATATTCTGAAATGCTACTGGTAATTGGAATACAAATTGGTATAGACTTCCAGGAAATAAGTTGATAATATATATTTAGAACATAAAAAATATTTGTACCAGGGCACCTGGGTGGCTCAGTAAGTTAAGCATCTGACTTCAGCTCAGGTCATGATCTCACAGTCTGTGAGTTCAAGCCCCGTGTCGGGCTCTGTGTTAACAGCTCAGAGCCTGGAGCCTGCTTTGGATTCTGTGCCTCCCTCTCTCTCTGCCCCTCCCCTGCTCATGCTCTGTCTCTCTCTGTCTCAAAAATAAATAAAACATTAAAAAAATTTTTGTACCTTACGACCTACTCTTTCACCTCCAGGAGTTTGATCAAGGAAATAGTAAAACAATATTATTTATAACTTTGCTCTCAGTATTCAAGAGTCTCTTATGGTTTGCCTCCCCTCTCTGTAACTTTTTTTTTCCCCTTCCCCTCCCCTGTGGTCTTCTGTTAAGTTTCTGAAGACCCACATATGAGTGAAAACATATGGTATCTGTCTTTCTCTGACTGACTTATTTCACTTAGCATAATACCTTCCAGTTCCATCCACATTGCTGCAAATGGCCAGATTTCATTCTTTCCCATTGCCAAGTAGTGCTCCATTGTATATACAAACCACATCTTCTTTATCCATTCGTCAGTAATAACTTTGATATAAAGATATTACTCATAAGAGAAACATAAAGCTCTCAAATTTTAGTCATTGTGGCTAATTATGCTATGTTGATATGATGGAATAGTGTGTGAGCTTTCCAATATTTGATAACACATCACTATACTGAACTCATTATGAATTCATTATTCATAATACTTGTCTAAAAAAAACTTGAATATACCAAAATATTAAAAGGTACTATCCCAAGGTGATGGAATTATGTATGATTGTTCTTGTCTCTCTTCCATATCCACTTTCCACTTGTATTTTCCATAGTAAAATCTTACTTTGATAAACATAAATAGAAATATCTTTAAAATTTTATATCAATTCTTTTTGGCCAATATGTATACTCTGGATGTCTGGAGTTTGCTGTGGAAATAAAATTAATATTTCTCTTGTTTAAGAGAGAATTTCTAGAAAATTCTGTCTTCCACAAAGAGATGCTAGACGAGGTTATTATATACAGATCTTCTTGACTCACAATGGAATATGTCCTGATGAACCCACCATAAGTTGACAATATCCTGAAGTGAGAATGCATTTCATACACCTCACCTACTGAACATCACAGCTTAGCCCAGCCTACCTTACATGTGCTCAGGATGCTTACATTAGCCTACAGGTGCACAAAATCATCTAACACAAAGTCTATTTTATAATTGTTGGATAGCTCATGCACTTTATTGAATACCATACAGAAAGTGACAACGGAGATGGGTGTATGGGACAGAATGGTTGCAAGTGTATTGCTTGTTTACCCCCCTGATCACATGGCTGACTGGACGCTGTTGCTGTTGCTGCCGGCATCCCAAGAGAGCATCATGATATGTGCCACATATTGCTAGCTCAGGAAAAGATCAAAATTCAAAGTACTGTTTGTACTGAATGCATATCACTTTTGCACTCTTATACAGTTGAAAATTCATTAAGTTGAATCATCAACCATCTGTATTCTGCTACAAGGGAGAGAGACAGAGGCTTTTTTAAAGAAAATTAAGTATTTTAAAAAATAGAAGAAAAGGTTCATCTGTCTTAAAAATCAGTTGTGATGTCATTTTTCATTTGAGACTGAAAGGGTTTTCTGTCTATCCACATAAGCATCAGGGGCCTGACATCACAATTATCCTAGGGTTAAGTCTACATTTCTTTATCTATTTTATTCATCAACGTTCCGGGTAGGCAAAAGAAACCACCATTGGTATTTTAAGCAAAAATTAAGTTAATTCAAGGAATTGGGTCCTTACAAAGTCATTTACAGTGTCATAGAATCACAGGCTCTAGAATGAGTCGCTAGGAATAAATGTGAGGACAAGAATAATGAGACCAACATGGAGTACTTCTACCTCTTATGTCATCAGGAAGGTGGGGAATCAGAAGGTCGCCATTGGAACTATGAACTCAGGAGCATATCCGTGCAGCTATAACCCAGATATCAGGGATTAACATAAAAAATACATGCTTATTCCCCCTAAACTGATGACTGGACCCAGAAAAGTGGAATCCAACTGCTATTCCTAATGCAACTGCCTGTCAGCATCTATGTACCTGCTGATTGGACGCTGAAATTCTACTGCGGAAAAAAATGCTCCATTAATACATCTGACAGTAGAAAAGGCAAAAATAAACAAAAACAAAAACCCCAAATGCGCTTCATCTCATTTCACTATTCCAAATTTCACAAAAGTACATCTATTCAATAGAACCTAATTCATATCCAGGACCTGACCCGCAAAGGAGTCTGGGGAAAGTATTCCTTTCTTCTTTCCAGCTTTTCAAGTGTAGGAAGGTACAGGAGAACAAAGTCAGAATGGACGGAGAGTGCCAATTGATCATTTCTCAAACAGTTACTAAAAAAACCATTGAATGATAACTTTTTTCTTTTCCTAAATTGATATGCCTGATTTACAGTTATTTAAGTTCCCATATTGTCAAGGCAGAGGAACAACAGTACTAAAATATTTAGTATGGTCTGGATCTTTCAGGGAATATAGATTAATGCTGAAGATCATAGAATGCCAAGAGCACTCACAAGAATTATGGAAAAGGAATTCTCAGAAAAAGGGTAAATGTTTCAATGGCCAAGCTAATGACCATGCTCTGAGTGTGCTGATTTAAGTATGTCATAAAAGTATATGAAAAGATGCTCAACATCATTAGTCATTAGAGAAATACAATTCAAAACCACAGAGAGATTTCACTCCACATCCACTAAGACGACTAAAATAAAACAACAGCAACAACAACAACAGACAATAGCAAGTGTTGATGAGAATGTGAATAAACTGGTGGGATAAACTAGTGGGATAAACTGATGGGATAACTTTGCCAGGTGAAGTGGCACAGGCACCTTGGGAACTAGTTTTCAGTTTCTCTGAAATTAAGCATAACTTTGCTGTATGATCCAGCAATCCCACTCTGAAGTATATATACAAAAGAACCGAACACATGTCCACACAAAAACTTGTACATTCATGTTCATAGCAGCATTATTCACAACAGCCAAAAAGTGGAAACAACTCAAATGTCCATCAACGGATGAGTGGATAAACAAAAGTGGTAGATCCATATAATGGAATATTATTCAGCAATCAAAAGGAATGAAGTACTAATTCATGCTGCAAAATGAACAGATCTTGAAAATATTAAGCAAAATTCAAGCCAATCAAAAAGGGCTTCATATTATATCAGTCCATTTATATGAAATGTCCAGAATAGGAAAATCCAGAGAGAGAAGGTAGGTTGGTGGTTTCTAAGGGCTAGGAGAAAGGGGAAATAAGGACTGAATGCTAGGGATACAATAACACAGTTTATAACTGTACGAAAATTAAGAAATATATAGAGATGATCTTAACAAAATACATGTATACTAGTACATTAAAAACTCCAAAACATTCATGAGTAAAATTAAAGCAGACTCAAATACATAGAGAGGTACCATGCACATGGACTGAATGACTCAGTATTGTTATGGTGGCAGGTTTCCTCCCAAAATGATCTATAGATTCAATGTGGTTAAAGCACATTGACTACTAAAGCAGACTACTTTTAGAAGCTAATGCTTAATTTTATATAGAAATAAAAAAGAAATCAGAATAGCCAAAACAATTTAAAAATGAGAAACCTGGCAGACTTACTCTGTCTAATTTCAACACTTTTTATAAATCCATAGCAATGAAAATAATAATTGCATGGAAATAGGAGTATAGATCAATGAACAGAGTGAATAATCCTGAAATAGACCAATATGTATATGATCGATTAATATTTTATGAATGTGCCAACATAACTCAATGTAGAAAAGATATTGTTTCCACAAATTGTGCCAGCATCATTCAATATCTATCTATCTACCTACCTACCTATCTTTATATGTATTTCAATATATATTAAATGAACAAAGACTCTTATGTTGTACCGTATACAAAACGGAGCCTGAAATGGGTCAAATGTGTAAGAACTATAACTATAAAACCTTTAGAGGAAAACACTGAACAAAATCCTGGTAAACATGGGGTAGGCAAAAGTTTCTTAGGTGGGACACAGAAGTCTAGAAAAATTTATAATTTAGATTTCTTAAAAATAAAATGTATTTGCTCTTTAAAAGAGGCTCTTTATAAAATATAATTAAAAACCCACAAGCCTCAGACTGACAGAAAATATTTGCAGAACATATTTCTAATAACGACTTGAATCCAGAATACATACAGAGGACAAGCAACCCAATTATTTTTAAAAAGCACACACAAAAGACTTGAAAAGATATTTCACCAAAGGTGATACATAGCAAATCAGCTTGTGTAAAGAAACTCAACATCATTAGTCTTTAGATAACAGGAAATGAAAGGCACAAGAAGATACTACGATGAACTCACTAAAATGGCTAAAATTCAAAGGACTGACCACACCCCGTGGTACTGAGAATGTTAGAAAGTAGAATTTTCTCATACATTGTTGGTAGTAATGCAGAGTGCAGAGCCATGTGGGGGAACGGTTGGGCAGCTTCTCATAAAGTTTAAACATACACTTGACCCAGCAATTCCACTTGCAAGTACTTACCTGAGAGAAAGGAAAACTTCGTACAGGGATCTGTATGCATGGCTATCCATGTATACACATGTATGGGGCAAAGGTGATCTGCAGTGAGTGACAGTGATATGCAGTGAAGAAAGGATGGCCCATCCAACAAATGGTGCCAAAGTAACTGAATATCTCTACAGAAGAAAGATGAAGTATAACTCATGGTAATTAAAAAAATTACTTTCGGAAGGATGATAGATCTAAATATAAAAGGTAAAAAAAAAAAAAAAAAAAAGCTGTTTGGAAATAACATGGAGAGTATCCCTATATATTTGGCCAGATTACAACAAAACACAAAAAGTACTCATCATAAAGGAACAAATAGATTAACTGAACTACATTAAATTTATGATTTGTTATTCATCAAAATATATTATTTATACCATTTAGATAATGTAAAGGCAACGCAGAGATTATCGATTGATCAATCGATCGATCAGTCGATCTATCAATCCATATATCCATCTATCTTCACCAGATAAGTCAAATTCAGAATATATGAAAGTTTCTTCAATACGATAAGAAAAAAGAAAAAAAAATGCAGTATAAAAATAAGCACAAGATTTAACGAGCTACTTCACACAAGAAGATACCCAAATGAAAAATGCCCATATTAAAAGGTGTTTGGGGCCCCTGGGTGGCTCAGTCAGTTGAGTGTCCAACTTTGGCTCAGGTCACGGTTTCTCAGCTTGTGAGTTTGAGTCCTGGGTCCGGCTCTGTGCTGGCAGCTCAGAGCCTGGAACTGTTTCAGATTCTTGTCTCCCTCTCTCTGCCCTCCCCCTTCACTCTCTGTCTCTGTATCTCTCTCTCAAATATAAACATTAAAAAAATGTTAAAAGATGCTCAAATTAAGTTAATATCAAATTAAAACCACAATAAGGTACTATTACACACCCATCAGCACTGCTAACACTCAAAAGACTAGCAATCTGGGTCTTACTAGAGCAACTAAAACCTTGTGCTACAAATGGAGGTTTATATTAGTATAAACCCCTGGAGTGCCATTAGGTATTATCTATAAATGTACGCCCCGAGACACAGCATTTCCATTCCTATGTACGTACTCCAGCAAACTGCATGTATATGCTTATTTATAAGATATTTACAAGATATCCATGGCAGCTCTATTCATAATAGTCTCAAACTAGAAAAAACCTAATTGCCCATCTACATTATAATTGATTAAAAATGGCAGTATAATCACATAGTGGAATTCTCAACAAAATCAGAATAAACCAAATACACACTAAACGTTGATGTAGCTCACAAATGGTAAATGAAATAAATCATTGAAAACTGAAAAATTGGTCTACATCATCAATTTCTCAATTTATCAATTTCTGCTCTACAAAAGACACCTTAGTTGCACTTTATGAGGAGAATAAGACACAGAAGGGTCAGAATACTGGCCATGATACTTGGGCCAAGACGATCTCAAGTTGGGATGAAAAAACAGATGCCTGCACCTTTTACCCAAGCTTCCTTCTGTGTTACAGATTGCAGTGACTGGGGTGACAGTAGCAAGCGCAGAGCAGTGCCTCTCAAGTAAATGGATGGGGGAACACCCTCTAAGGGTGTGCAGGTAGAACAGGAATCCCACTTGAAAGCAGCGATGCACCTTCTCCCCTTCGGGATTCAGAGATAATTAGTCCTCTGTTCCCACTAATGAGAATGCTGGAGCCTCCAAATCTGATAAATATTCCCACCATGGGCCCCCTCAGGCCCTCTCAGTTCCATTAATTGAGACTCCACAAATCTACCCTGCAGTTACCCACCACACTAGATTTCCTTTCCACTCCATAAGGGGTACAGGCTGAGTCTCCAGATGGGGCTGTGATACGACTTTGCATTGTCCAAGGAGAAAGTGTTTTGGCCACAGAACCCCACTGTTCAATAACGTGTGAGATTGGTTGAGATCGCTTGGGTAAGTGATGAATCAGACAGACCAGAGTTCAAGTCTGGGTTTTACTACTTACCAGCTGCTTCATTTGGGACAAATTCCTTCACCTCAGTTTCCTTATCTGAAAAACAGAGAATTCATCTTATAAGATAGTGAAAACACAGTGAGGTAAGTAAAGTCATTTTAGCACAGTGTGTCACAGATAAGCCAATTCTCATTAATTCTTCATACTATTGTGATCACTGAGACGTTTTGTAATTTACCCACAACTAAGAGATGACCCAGGTAGTTTTTACACCCAGATCCATACTCTTTTTTTTTTTTTTAATTTTTTTAACGTTTATTTATTTTTGAGACAGGGAGAGACAGAGCATGAACGGGGGAGGGTCAGAGAGAGAGGGAGACACAGAATCTGAAACAGGCTCCGGGCTCTGAGCTGTCAGCACAGAGCCCGACACGGGGCTCGAACTCACGGACCCCGAGATCGTGACCTGGCTGAAGTCGGACGCTCAACCGACTGAGCCACCCAGGCGCCCCCCAGATTCATACTCTTAAGCGCTGAGTCATTCTGCCCCCTGTTATGGGGAAAAAGACTCTAGAGAATGAATTGCACGAGAAAATCGGGAGGCAGCTACTCTATGTCTTTCTGAAATGCTATGCCTCCTGACTGCTCTTTTCTCCAAGTTTGTTCCAATGTTCCCTCTGCGGATCCATCTCCATTTCTGGTCCACTGTAACAAAGGTTCGTTTGCACACGGTGTGGTGGCCAGGATGCTGCTTCTTTTCCTAGTTCTACAGGAACTTCAATTTCTGTATGTATTTATGTCTTCAGATCCCAAACTAACTGGCTAAACTCTATACCACTAACTCCAAGTTTTTGAAAAGACAACCCGATTGACTCCGCTTGATTCAGGGGACTCCATGGTTCCATCATCTGTGGCCAGAGAGTCTGGGACATGTATTATGTAACTCTTCTTGCTGACTCTTCTCCTGCCACATGGGTTCTCCCACACCCAGGCCCTTTACCACCTTTGGACTTTCACATGTGCTAGGAGGTTTACTATCCTCCTGTTCTTTCTTCTGCCCCTGATAGAGCTCATTACTAGTTCAGGTCCCCAATTATCCTTAACTTTCTTAAAGAAATTCTCCCTGACCTCTTATCTAAATTAGGTCCTCCAATTATACTTTCTCAGTGATATTACCACACTTCTCCTTTTCAGTACTAATCAGAGTTTCTAACTACATATTCACTTGTTTAATTATTTATTGTCAGTCTCTCCAATTAGCCTGCGAGGCCAGGGACTGTGCCTATTCTGATTAACCATAAATATCCAGTGCCCACAGGCATTTCTGGCATAAGGTAGGCAACCGGTAGGTATTTGAATAGATGAAATATTGCAAACATGGCTCCCTAGACCCACTGTAGAGGCATTCTAAAGGATGAGTCTACTCCACATGGTTACACTCCCAAAGTAGTGGGAAAACCCAAAGTATTCCCAAAGTTGACAAATATCTGTAGTGCCCATGAGAAAGTAAAGATCTTCCTATCTTAGGAAGCAGAGTTGTATAATGGACTGACTTCCAGGTTTGGCAGAAAAGAGATCTTGGTTTGAATACTGACTTGTCCTCTTACTAGCCATATGATCTTAGGCTGGTCAGTTAGCCTCTCTGATCTGAAAATGTAAGGTAAACATACTTAGTACATGGGTGGTATAGATTAAATGATAGAAGTCATTGGCACACAGTAAACATATCATAAATAGCTTTTATACCTATGATTTTGTGAACGGGCCCTGAAAGCCTTTGCCTTTTTCATTCTCTCCCCTTCTGGGAATAACAGAGTTAGCCACATCTCTGGCACCTCCCTCCTAGTTTTCTGATGTTTCCAGGACATTACAGGGATTCTGCCTAATTTAAGAAATATTTTAGAGATCATTTCTCTGATTCTTCTAGCTGTACAGTTTTTAAATAGCCCCTGAGGGTAAAAGAAATCACCTTCATTCTTTTCTGTTCATTTTAGATACTTTTACTATTTGTACCTCTAGGGTACAGGTGCAGCCAGAGAAGTGAAAAGCCTTTTGCTACGCATCAGATCCATCACTTGTGGTTCCTTGAGAAAAGTCCCCTAAACTTTCTAAAGTGGAGCCCAAATCCGTCCACTTCACTCTATTTCCCCAGCTACTTTTCTGGGTCCCTCATGCGTTTCCTTACAGGCCTCCCCATTGGCATTCTGGCCCCTACAATCTTCCCCACAGCAGTGAAATACTCTTTCCATATTGTAGGTCAGATTATGGCTTCTGCTGCTTAAACACCCCCCATGCCCATGGCTCTCTGATGGTTCTGAGAATCTGCACTCTCTGGTCATTCCTGATCGCGCCCACCTCCTCACCCACCTCTCCTGCCACTCGCCTTTGCTCACTACACTTGACCCCACTTGCCTTCTTCCTGCTTCCCCAAATACATGTGCTCCTCCCACGTTTGCACTTATTGTTTCTTATCGGAAATACACTTCCCCCAATTCTTCACTTGGCTGGGCCTTTCTTATCCATTCCTCCTTGAGTCTTTTGTTGACCATGAAATTTAAAGGGATCTGCTAGTCATTGCTACATTTTGTTTTCACTTTAACACCTATTTTCTTTTTTAAAAAATTTTTAACATTTATTTATTATGGAGAGACAGAGAGAGACAGAGCATGAGCAGGGGAGGGACAGAGAGAGTGGGAGACACAGAATCCTAAGCAGACTCCAGGTTCTGAGCTGTCAGCACAGAGCCTGACACGGGGCTCGCACTCACAAACCGCGAGATCATGACCTGAGCTGAAGACGGACGCTTAAACCGACTGAGCCACCCAGGCGCCCCAACACCTATTTTCTTGTTTACTTAAGTGTTTGTTACATGGCTCCTCTGACTAGAATACTAACTACAAGAGGGCAGGAACCCTGCTGGATTCCTTACCATTGTTTTTCTGGTACTTGAGAGCAGGGACTGACACATAGTAAGTACTTGTTGAATGTGGAATGAATAAATAAGTTAGTCCTGGGTGCCTTATCAAAGGCAGACTGGTAAAGAGGTTTTTTTGTGTTTGTTTTTTTTTATAAATTAAATTCAAGTTAGTTAACGTACAGTGTTTTCTTGGCTTCAGGAGTAGAACTCAGTGATTCATCTCTTACATATGACATTCAGTGCTCATCTGGAAAAGTGCTCTCCTTAATGCCCATCACCCATTTAATGCCCATCACCCACCTCCCCTCCAGCAACCCTCAGTTTGCTCTCTGTATTGAGTCTTTTATGGTTTGCCCCCCACCCCGTTTTTACGTTATTTTCCCTTCTCTTTCCCTATGTTCATCTGTTGTGTTTCTCAAATTCCACATATGAGTGAAATTATATGATATCTGTCTTTCTCTGACTTATTTTACTAAGCATAATACCCTATAGTTCCATCCATGTTGTTGCAAATGGCAAGATTTCATTCTTTTTGATCGTCTAGTAGTATTCCATTGTATATACACATACCACATCTTCTGGATCCATTCATTAGTCGATGGACATTTTGGGCTCTTCCCATAATTTGGCTATTATTGATAGCACTGCTACAAACATTGGGGTGCATGTGCCCCTTTGAATCAGCAGTTTTGTATTCTTTGGATACATTCCTGGCAGTGTAATTGCTGGGTTGTAGTGTAGTTCTATTTTAAATTTTTTGAGGAAACTCCATATTGTTTTCTAGAGTGGCCACACCAGTTTGCATTCCCACCAGCAGTGCAAAAGGATTCCCCTTTCTCCACATCCTCATCAACATCTGTCCTTTCCTGAGTTGTTAATTTTAGCCATTCTGACAGGTGCAAGGTGGTATCTTGTTGTGGTTTTGATTTGTATTTCCCCGATGATGAGCGATGTAGAGCATCTTTTCACGTGTCTGGTAGCCATCTGAATGTCTTCTTTGGAAAAGGGTCTATTCATGTCTTCTGCCCATTTCTTAAGTGGATTATTTGGTTTTTGAGTGTTGAGTTTGGTAAGTTCTTTTTTTTTTCCAGTGAAGCAATGATATTTTTATTTTTATTATTTATTTTTATTCTTATTATTTTTAAATTTAAATTCAAGTTAGTTAAATACAGTGTAGTCTTGGCTTCAGAAATAGTACCCAGTGATTCATCTCTTACATATGATAGCCAGTGCACCTTCCCAAAAGTGCCCTCCTTAATATCCATCACCCGTTTGACCCATTCCTTCATCCATCTGCCCTCAATTTGTTCTCTGTATTTAAGAGTCTCTTAGTTCTTTATAGATTTTGGGTATTGACCCTTTATCGGATATGTCATTTGCAAATATCTTCTCCCATTCTGTTGGTTGCTTTTAGCTTTGTTGTTTTCCTTCACTGTGCAGAAGCTTTTTATCCTGATGAGGATAGTTCATTTTTGCTTTTTTTTCCCTTGCCTCTGGAGACATGTCAAGGAAGAAGTTGTTGTGGCCAAGATCAAAGAGGCTGCTACCTGTTTTCTCCCATAGGATTTTGATGGTTTCCTCTCTCATATTTAGGTCTTTCATCCATTTTGAATGAACTTTTGTGTATGGTGTAAATAAGTGGTCCAATTTCATTCTTCTGCATGTCACTGTCCAGTTTTTCCAACATCATCTGCTGAAAAGACTGCTTTTTTTCCCATTGGATACTCTTTCCTGCTTTGTCAAATATTAGTTGGCCAGATATTCGTGGATCCATTCTGGGTTCTCTGTCCTACTCCATTGATCTATGTGTGTGTGTGTGTGTGTGTGTGTGTGTGTGTGTGTGTGTGTGTGCCGGTACCATACTGTCTTTGATGATTACAGCTTTGTAATACAGCTTAAAGTCTGGAATTGTGATGCCTCCAGCTTTGGTTTTCTTTTTTGACATTGTTTTGTCTACTTATGGTCTTTTGGGTTCCATACACATTTTAGGATTGCTTTGATCACAGACTCTAAAGTCAGAATTACCAGATTTAAACTTTAAACCTCCATCTTTTTCTAGGTGACTCAATTGCTTAATCAATAAAATGGGCCCAACCATGACTATCTCATAGAGCTCTTTTGGATTTCAGTGAGGTACTGCATGTCTATTAATATTCTGATTCCATCTTTATTTATGTCTTTGTTTCCACCTAGACAATCTCAGGGCAGGAAAAGTTTCTGAAGGGTCATCCTCCATTTTCTCCTTAGTTACACCAGCAACATGAAACCAGGAAACCACACATTGAGTGTTTCTGAATTCCTCCTCCTGGGCCTGTGTGAGCAGCAGGAACAGCAGCCTCTCGTCTTTGGCATTTTCCTGAGCATGTACCTGCTCACTGTGCTGGGGAACACTGTCATCATATTGGCCATTGTCTCTGATCCACACCTCCACACACCCATGTACTTCTTCTTGGCCAACTTCTCCCTCACTGATCTGTGTTTAGCATCTACCACAGTCCCCAGGATGCTGGTGAACATCCAGGCCCAGAGGAATACCATCACCTATGCTGGATGCCTATCTCAGATCTACTTCTTCCTATGGTTCATCGGTCTAGATGTTTTCCTCCTGGCAGTGATGGCATATGACCGGCTTGTGGCTATCTGTCATCCCCTTCACTACACCTTGGTCATGACTCCCAGATATTGTACTGGGCTGTTGGTCATGTCCCTAACCCTCACTCAGTCATACTCTCTGACCCACACCAGTCTCCTGGCTCAGTTATCCTTCTGCACTGACAACATCATTCCCCACTTCTTTTGTGAACTTCTCCCCCTGATGAAGCTCTCTTGTTCCAATACTTACGCCAACCAGTGTGTGCTGATGTACTGGGGAGGGGCATTGACCATCTTGATCCCCTTGCTAATTATCATCTCTTATGTCCGCATTGTGGCTGCTATTGTGAGAGTCCCATCAGCTAGTGGGAAGTGGAAGGCCTTCTCCACCTGTGGCTCTCACCTCTCAGCGGTTTGCTTGTTCTATGTGTCTGCTATTGGGGTGTACTTCATTCCCTCCTCTGCTGATTCAGCCAGCAAGGACAGGGTTGCAGCAGTGATGTATGCTGTGGTGACCCCCATGCTGAACCCATTCATCTATAGCCTGAGAAACAAAGACATGAAGAGTGCCTTGGGGAGACTCCTGAGCGGAAGGGCACTGCGATCTCCATGAGGCCAAGGATGTCATTCTGGGAATGCAGGGGAGATCAACTTATAGAGTTATCCAAATCCTGCATCGGCCTCTTGCTAATTTTTCAACCTATGGCAAATTAAGTAACCTCAGTGAGCCACAGTTTGCCTGCTCATAAAAGGAGGTAATTAAATATTCTCTATCATGTTAACTACACTAAAATAAAAAATAATTTAAAATATATTCTCTATCATGCAGTGTTTCTGGAAGAATTAGGAGAAAAAATATGTAAATTTTCTCATTCTGGGTCTTATGCTTAGATTTTTATTACTTTTAATAATATTCAACATATTCCCTTGAGGTAAATATTTGCATTATACAGAAAAGAAAACAAAGGCTCAAAAACAGTGTGTGCGGGGGGGGGGGGGGGGGTTAAGTTAAATTACTTATCTGAAGTTACACAGCTAATATATGGCAGAGCCAGAATTTGAACCCAGATATCTGATTCCAAAATGCATACCTTAATGGTTACATGATGGCTAAATGGACATGAAATCCACATATTTCTCTCAATTACTAGTTTGCTTTCTTTTCTTGCTTCCCTCACATCATTCACATACACAGTTCCAATCAACAACTTCTCTCTATACTAGCAAATGACTTGAGGTTGGGGCAAGGCAAATCAGAAACTAGGATGGAAGAATGAACACTCTCAGAGATCCTGATACTTCGCCAAGGGAGCACACCCCCTGCTGGAGCATAAGTCTCTAGTTAGATATTCTGAAATAATCTATGAATAAAGCCACATGATCAGAGAGAAGGGTACTTGGACCACATTATGTGGGGCTGTCACCGAGTTTCTTTTATGGGGCCATTATTCTTCTGCACAGTGCCGACAATCTATGTTCAGATCTATTTTAAAATATATCAGTTTTATTATTGTATCTCCCTTAGGGATGCTGCTAAGGATTTGTCCTCACAAGGGGATAAAGATTTTTCAATAATCCACAGGAGAAATTTTGGAAACTTCAATGCACTCCATCCATTTCTTCCATGCATAATTGGAATTCTGAGATCCCACTGACAAATTCAGATTTTTAAAATAATTTTTAAGTGAAAATAAGACTTACACTAGAATCGGAAATACCTGGTTTATGTATCAGTTCCACTATTCACTGCTTGTATGTCTTCTAGATAGTTACCAACGCCCCTCTGTCTCAGTTTCCAAACATAAACAAGTGAGTAGTAATAGTAACTATAGTAACTATCATCTAAGGCTGTTGCGAGAAATTAAAAAGATAACACATGTAAACTGCTTAGCACAGTGCTTGACACATATGCTACAATCTTCAAGTTCTGCTTAAAACACAGCTCAAATGCAATTTTCTCTTCTCCCTCTGGATAGGTGAATCTAGAGGACTTCACTGAGGACGTAACATTTGTGATGGGTCTTAAAGTATGGGTATGTCATTGCAAAACAGAAAAGAGAAGTTTTTCAAGGCAGGAGGAACAGAATACAGAAAGGTATAAATTTGTGTAAAGAAAGGAAAATGAGAAGCTATAGCTCTGTAGGTGAGTTGAGATGGGGATGTAATGTTCCCAATCTTGGGATGTCCAATCATTTCCTGATGTAGTCAACTTTACAATGTATGCAGACTGGGTACTGCCACCTAAAATGGTCCCTGGCCATTAGTTCATTGGTCAGTGTATGCTTATGATTCAACTGATCTTCAAACACTAGAAGGCAAGAAGGATGGTGACATCAATATCTGGCTAGACTTCAGGTAGCAGGAAAAGTCAGGGATTTGCTGCTGGTATTGTAACCCTAGTTGGCATCACTAGAATGCATGGGTAGTAGCAGAGAATTGCAGGAGCATACCTCATTTAAGGAGAAGGTGGTCCAGAGCCATGAGATAGCCTTATTACTGAGACATATCTCCAATATCTTTTTAAAGCTGGAGGCTATTTTTCCTGTACCAGAAATTCACTCACTACGACTAGCTGCCAATCTCCTGAAGTTGCCTCACCCACTTGATGGGCTGCTGACTACAGACACATTAGTGAACCTACCCAAAACCACTAAAAGTATTACCCAGCTGAGCCAAATCTGAAGTGTTAACCCAAAGAAATGTAAACAAAGTAAATGGTTGTTGCTCTAAACACTAAGTCTGGGGAGCCTTTGTTACGCAGCACTTGGTAATTGATAAAGCTCTGCTTGAAGAAGATGATATACAAGATGGAAGTTGCTTTCTTTAGAATGTCTGCCTCTCTCATTTTCTCTAGACTAATAACTTGGAACAGATTTCAGCACAGCCCCAACATGAAATAACAGTCCCGGTTACAGGAGCATTTACTTGATTCATCAAAAGGGGAGTAGGATTTAGCAACACATACCACTCATAAGTGGAGGAATACAAATGGCTGGACAAGAAAGTTATGAAACATTTTCCTGGGTGGGGTCAAAGTGCACAATGCATGAGGACTCTCCTATGACCCAGGAGACAGGAACACCTGGAACAAGTTCTCACAGGCTGTTGGGATCATTGATAGGCTTGGACATGATGGCACTTACAGCAAATGGAATGTAGATGCTAGTACACCTTGTTAAAGTACTGAGGGAGAGGTCCGAATCTCAAAGATATGGCCATGTTAGAATGTATTTATAAGACCAGAGAACACACCACGCAACTATGTGCCCAAGACAGGACAGGAGATACTCCTTTCACTAAAGCAAGAAAGAACACACTAGTGAGGAGGACAACAGAATCACTGAGAAGTTGATTGGGGGCTCTTTCTCTTGGAACAGAATGAATAGAAAATGCTAACATGGAGCTTGGCTCCCTGGTATCAACAGGTCCAGGTGGCAGCACTTAACCATAAGAAGTAATATGAATGAAAATACCAAATATCAAAATCCATGGCAAGGCCAGATCTCCTATAGGGATTTGTTGAAGTAGCTAATAAATGGCTCTGTTTTTAGGGCTGAAGTAGAGGGGAAGCCAAAGAGGGTATTGCTTAAATTATAAATAAATAAATAAGTAAGTAAATAAATAAATAAATAAATAAATAAATAAATAAAACTATGTAGACACTGATGGTAGCTTTCACAATAAAGAATCATATTCCCTCACCCAGTTTTAAGACTTAAGACAGGGTGCAAGGGTCCAGCAGCAAGCCATCATACATGGGAAATGCTCTATTTGGGATTAGGGGCAAGCAGGTCCAGAAAGCACAAGCAAACAGAGATGGTCAGCACAGATCCCCATGTTCTCCACCTTTTTTTCAGTCTCTTTTCACTCCACACACATCATTAGTCACTGGGGTGGAAAACACTTGAACCTGGTTCATGGACAAAATCATAATACATTGTAATGAGCTGAAAATGGATGGATGTATACTGCCTGGAATGTACACTGTCATAGACAACCCCACCCAGGAGTGACTCTAAGGAAGGGAGGCAAGGAAAAATCCAGTGGGCACAGCATCCACTTGCTTATCATTTTTGCACAAGAGCAGAAGCCAAAGATAAGAATATAAACAGACTCTTTGGAAGTGATGAATCCCTTACTCTGATAATATTGTTAGTATAATTGAAAATCATGTGTCAAAGTAAACTAAACATTATTCAGAGATAGAACTATACATAGTATGTAGCAGGTCCAGAAGGACTTTTATGGAAAGGTAGCAAATTACAGCAAAGAATAAAAAAAATGAATAAGGTATACAAGGATTCAACCAGGGATAAGTATTCAGGAACTTCTTGCTGCTGTCAATATGCTCGATACCTCAATGATTTTTACCTTGATAGGGTAAATAATGAACTAAGTATTTTTATACCTTATTTTATCTGTCCTTTTGCTGCCATGAAGGATGTTCCACAATGGTATTCGCAAATTCGGTTGCACTAGGATCACCTGTTTTGTTTTGTTTTGTTTTGTGTCGTGTTGTTTTGTTTTTATAAAAAATATGAGGGTCCCTTCTCTAGAGAGTTCTAAAGCTCCAGGAAATACTAATTTGCAGCTAGAATTCAAAAGCACTGACAATGACAGAAAGCTACAAAGAGTAGAAGTGAGCAAGAGATGTTATGGAAACAGAACTGGGAAAGAAAAGTCAAGACCCATATTTAGAGAGACCACTACGAAACATTACCAAGGTTGGGCTGGCTTGGTTCCAACAACTTGCATGACCTCTATTCTAAATAGCCTGTCCCTGTAGAATCTTCACTTTCCTTTCTCCACCAGTTCAAGTGAGCTCACACATTAAGGCTCAATAAAATGTCATATGATGGGTAAAACTACCTGACCACCGTTGTGCAGATTATTTTTCTTCCTTCTGTGGTCCAACATTTGTCATGGCAGCTATCACCATCTGATTTGATTAACACTAACTTGAACACATGACTCTACCATGTATAGACAATATGGACAATATCTTATTTATTTTTACATTTTACCAATAGTGCATAGCACAGTACCTGGCACATGGTAGGTATCAACATATACATTCTAGCTTAATGTGACCATGTTTCTTGCCACAACCATTAGCATTGAAATCAGGATACGAAAGCATGCAACAGTTTGGACTCCAGAGTCAGACTAGAAATAAATTTCAATCCTTCTTTCCCCATTTACTATAGTCTCAATCTGTAAAAGGTGATAATTATAGTATTTAACCCAAGATCATTACAATTGGAGAACTAAATGGCATAATACATTTAGAGAGTTAAGAACATGGAATAAAATAGATATTAAGCTTTATGGAGAAATCATGATGACTGGACCTGTGTTACAGTTAATTGCATATATGTGCAACTACATACCATATGGAATTCTCTAAGATGAATTCCATAAAGGCATGGAATCAGTACCTCCTCTCCCTGACACAGTATTTGGCAAATGGGAGATTAATGAATTTGGTTGAATTGTAGGTTAAAAAAAGATTCACACCTTAGAATGACAGCAAACAAAAGAAGTTCTAATTGACCTTGCCCCTGTGTGGCTTAGCATCACCCTACACAAACACCAGGGAAATATTCACATTTATAGGACAGGACAAGTTCTTTATGAAATACACCAACCACATACATTGCTAGATCTAAAGCTTAAGAGAATGATTCTGGGTCATTTTTTTAAAACTTAAGCAAATATGATAAGGGATGATATTGCTTCATAAACACATGGGTTCTCCAGGGCGTAACTTCAAAATATGGATATAGGGTCAAATTCCCTGAGAAGAGAATGTATGAATTCCAAAAATCTTACTGAGTGCAGTCTTCATATCATTGTTCCTGAGACTGTATATGAAGGGGTTTAACATAGGAGTCACAACAGTGTAAAATACAGCTGCAATCCTGTCCTTAACCCCAGAGTGTGATGAAGGGGGAAACAGATAGACACCAATAGCTGTGCCATAAAACAAGAAGACAATGGTGAGATGGGAGCCACAAGTGGAGAAGGCCTTCTGCCTGCCAGGGGCAGATGAGACTCCAAGGATGGTGGACATGATGTATGCATATGACAAAATGATCAGGGAGAGAGGACCACTGAGTATCACGGAGCCCACAGTGAACAGGGCTACCTGGTTGGTGCTGGTGTCTGAGCATGACAGCTGCAGCAGAGGGACCACATCACAGAAGAAGTGATGGATGCTGTTGCCTGCACAGAAAGAAAGTCTAGCCATAAGCAAGGTATGTAGGAGGGCAGCAAGGTTGGTGAGAACCCAGCATGCTGCCAGAAGGACCACACAGACAAGAGGACTCATGAGCTTGGAGTAGTGAAGAGGCCTGCAGATGGCCACATAGCGGTCATAGGCCATCACCCCCAAGAGGAAGTCATCCAGTGCTCCAAACATCATGAAGAAATGCATCTGGGCCAAACACCCTTCATACGGTATGGTGTGACTATGTGTCTGGATGTTCACCAACATCTTGGGGACTGTAGTGGAAGAAAAGCAGGCATCAGCAAAAGAGAGGTTGGCCAGGAAGAAATACATGGGGGTGTGGAGGTGTGAGTCAAAGCCAATGGCCAGGATGATGAGAAGGTTTCCCATGACAGTGACCAGGTACATGCCCATGAAGATGCCAAATAGGAGAGGCTGCTGCTCTGGCCTCTCGGAAAGACCCAACAGAAGAAACTCAGTGACACTGGACTGGTTGATTCTGTCCATGCCACTACTCTTCCTGGAGGAAGAGAAGAGACAAGTCAAAAAGTGTTAAAAAAAAAAAAAAAGTTGGTGCTTCTATCCTTCTCTAAAAGAAACACCCTCACCCAATTCACATATGTCTTTACTCCAAGTTCCTGGACCTTCCCTCCAAGGTCTGCACATCATTCCTTACTCCTCAATCCACCCAAGAAAGGAGGCAAGCAGGCAGAGAGATTAAAATGCAAAAGAAAGGTGGAAAGATGAGTTTCAGGATACTTCCGTCAATGCTACATGTTCACTAAGATCCAAATACCCCAGCTTCCATGTCCTAAGCCCATCTAATTTGCAAGCAGTAAGAGCTGACATTTTGAACTGTAAGCACTACACAATGTGGCATCTAATTGAAAACCCATACATTTTATTACATATACTTCACAAATGAGTTTTTGAAATTCAGTGAAATTAAGTCACTTGCATAATATCACAAAGAAGGTAGTAAATACAGCATGGGGGGCCTGAAGCCATTTTTGGTGCCCTTAAACACCCTGAATCAAGGCTACCTTTACTTAAACTCTTCCTCTGCAGGAGGCAGACATAGGGGACTCTCTCTAAGGGTGTAGTTTCTACTGCCCATCTCAGGACTGGCAGAAACAGGAGGCAGGGGCTCCACCTGGGATCTTTTGTGGATCTCAGAGGGAAAAACATAACTGCCTTTTTTTTTGGAGCACTCACCTCATTTATCTAGCTCAGACAGAATTCACCATCAGAGATAAAATTCCCTGCACCTGTGTTCTCCCTTTTGGTGTCACAGGACCTTGATTTAGGCATGCAGGCTCTTCCTAGCCATAGCAAATGATAAATCAGAGGCCCCAGGGCTGTTGGGTATGTTGGGCCAGCCAGAGAGCAGCAACCTAGACTACAGCAGTGGAGGTGGGATGAGCCTTGTGCACGCTGTCACAGAAGTATTTCTAGGTTCTGGGTCCCAGGAGTAGGATTTTCCAGGCTGATCCCCAGGGACAAATATGAAGTAATTGCTCTACCTTCATGCTTCATCTCCCTAGGCCAACACTCACCAAGGAGTGTGGGAAGAGGGAATGCACAGCACATAGATGGTTTTGCATGTGATAAGCGTTGTCCCCAGGGATATGTGTGGATCCCTATTCTTCATGCACATATACCCACAGAAAATAACAATGACAAATCCCAGAGAAAGAGGAAATTTTGATTTCCAGAGTTACAATAACACAATATTCAAAATATCCGGTTTTTAGCAAAAAGGTTCAGGCATGTAAAGAAACAAAGATGTATTGCTGATTCAAGGGAAGAAAGAAATGAACAGAAACTGTCCCTCAGTTAAGTGCAGACTTTGGAGTTTCTAGACAAAGATTTTAAATCAACTGCCTTTAAAGAAATATACTCAAAGAGCTTAAAGGGATGTGGGAAGCAATATCTCAACAAATAGAGAATGTCTAAAGAATGATGAAAGTTTATGGGGCACCTGGGTGGCGCAGTCGGTTAAGCGTCCGACTTCAGCCAGGTCACGATCTCGCGGTCCGTGAGTTTGAGCCCCGAGTCGGGCTCTGGGCTGATGGCTCAGAGCCTGGAGCCTGTTTCCAATTCTGTGTCTCCCTCTCTCTCTGCCCCTCCCCCGTTCATGCTCTGTCTCTCTCTGTCCCAAAAATAAACGTTAAAAAAAAAAAAAAGAATGATGAAAGTTTAAAAAGAAACCAAACAGAAATGATAAAGCTGGAAAGCACAGGAATCAAAGGGATCAATTTATGAGAGGGGTTCAAGATCAGAGTAAAGCAAGCAGAAGAAAGAATCAGCAAACTTGAAGATAGATCACATGAAATCATCCAGTCTGAGGATCAGAAAGAGAAAAGAGTGAAAAATAAATAAGTAGACCCTAAAAGACCTATAAGACACCAGCAGGCATGCTGACATATGAATATTGGGAGTTCAAGGACAGAAGACAGAGAAAAAGGAATAAAGAATATTTCAAGAAATAAAGTTCAAAAACATCCCAGATATGATAAAAGTCATAAATCTACACATCTAAGAAGTTCAATAATCTTCAGTTGGATAAACTCAGAGAAAGCCACATTGAGACACATTATAATCAAACTGTTGAAATACAAAGACAAAGAGAAAATCTTAAAAGTGGAAAGAGAGAAGCTAACCAGTATGTAAAATCAATCCTTGATAAAATTAGCAGTTGATTTCTCATCAGAAACCACGGAGACCAGAAAGCACTGAGATAATACATCTAAAGTGCTGAAAGAAAAAAATTATCAACCAAGACTTCTATATCTGGCAAAAAAAAGTGAAGGAGAAATTTAAATATTTTCAAATAAAAAAATAGGGAATTTGTTCAGATAGAACTTCCCTATAAGAAATGCTAAAAGGAGTCCTCCAGGCTGAAATAAAATGATCAAGAAAAACATCATATGATTTCACTCATATGTGGAACTTAAGACACAAAACAAATGATCATGGGGGGAAAGGTGGGGAAGGGATGGTTTAAATAGGTGACAAGTACTAGGTTTTGTATGGAAGTGTTGAATCACTAAACTGTACAACTGAAGCTAATATTACATTATATCTTTACTATTTGGAATTTAAATAAAAGCAAAATGAAAATAAAATTTTAAATAACTCAAAAAATAAAATAAAATAATCCCCAAAAAATAAAGAGTATTTAGAAAAGAAAGATAGAAAGATAGAATGATGGATGAACGAATGAATGAATGAAAGAAAGAAAGAAAGAAAAAGAAAGAGGAAGGAAGGAAGGAAAGAAGAAAGGAAGAGATATTTTCCAAAGAAAACATCCAAATGGCCAATTAACACAGGAAAAGATGCTCATTAGTCATTAGGAAAAGGCAGATCAGAAGGAAGGAAGGAGAGGAGAAAGGGAGGAAGGGGGAAGAAGAAAGGAAAAAAGAAAGAAAGATCCTAGATGGCAACTCACCACCATATAAAGACATAAAGGCCACTGGTAAACGCAACTACATAGGTAAATATAAAAGCAAGTATTCTTGAACTTTTTTTCAACTCTTCTTTTAGTTTTCTATGATTAAAAAACAGATTCATACAACAATAACTATAAATCTATGTCAATGGGCACATGATGTATAAAGATGTCATTTGTGAAGATAACAATATAAAGGGGGAGGGATAAAGATATATAAGACCAGAATTTTTGTATGCTATTGATACCAATTCAAACTAGATTGAGTTTAAGATGATAATTGTAATCTTCAAGGTAACTAGTGAGAAAATGAATGATATATACAGAAGAAAATTAAAGGAAAATCAAAAAGATAACACTAAAAAAATTAAACACAAAGAAAGGCAGTAATGGAAATTTTAGGAATAAAAAAATATATAAAGCATATACAAACCAAACTGTAAAATGGTAGAAGTGAGTTCTTCCTTACCAGTAACTATCATAAGTGTAAATGGATTACAATCTTGAATTAAAAGGTAGAGGTTGGCAACTTAGACTTAAAATAAAGCATGATCCATCTGTATACTGTCTATGAAACTAACTTTAAATCCAATGGCACAAGGGAAAATAAAAGAATGGAAATAGATATTCCATACAAACAGTAGCCAAGCAAAATTTGACAGAACTACAAGACAAACTACCCCAATTAAAAAATGGCCAAAAGACTTGAATAGATATTTTGCAAAGAAGACATTCAAATGGCCAATTAACACATGAAAAGATGCTCAACATCATTAGTGTTTAGAAAAACGCAGATCAGAAACCACTATGAAAATACAAATCAAAATCATCATTTCATAACCACTAGGATGGCCATAATTTTTTTTTAATGGAAGGTGACAACTGTTGAAAGGGACGTGGAGAAACTGGGACCCTCGTATATTGCTGGTGGGATGCAACTGGAGTGGTCACTGCGGAAAATAGTTTGGTTCTTTCTCAATGACTTAAACAGAGAATTACCATATGATCTATCAGTTCCACTTCTAGGTATATATCCAAAATAATTTAAAACAGATAATAGAACAAATATTTGTACAAAAATGTAGCAACTCCATTAACAGTGGTCATACTGTGGAAATAATCTCAATGTCCACCAACAGATAAATGGATAAACAAAATGTAGTATATATGTACAGTGGAATATTATATGGCCACATAAGGGAATGAAGTACTGATTCATGCTATACAACATAGATGAACCTTGAAAATATCATGCCTGGTGAAAGAAGGCAGACACAGAAGGCCACATATTGTATGATTCTGCTTATATTAAATATCCTGAATAAGCAAATCTATGGTGATGGAAGAAGATTAATGGTTGTCATAGACTGTGGAGAGGAGGGAATGGGGAATGACTTCTTAATGAGCACATGGTTTCTGTTTGGGGGGATGAAAAAGTTCTGGAACCAGACAGTCATGATGGCTGCACAACATAATGAATGTACATAACATCACTAAATGGTATACTTTAAAATAATAAAAATGGTAACCATTTTATGTGTATATTTCAGCTATAAGTAAAATAAAATGAAGAGGAAATAATAAAATGTACATACATATCTGCTCATTTGAACATAAAGAACTACAAGAATAATAAATCAGAAATAAATGAGTTTGAAATTGACTCCCCACCCCATTCTTTTCAGTAGGTTCCCTAATCTCTTGACTCAATGATGACTGAGGAACCTCTCCTAACCTTCCTACTCTTTCCTTGTCCATCATGCTTTTAGTTACAAATCAGAGAAGCTGATTCTAGCAGATGTGGGCATTTCTTCAAATATAGAAAGTATTTAAAAGACGATGGGTCTAAACCTCTAGGACACAGCAAAGGCAGTCATAAGAGGGAAGCATATAGCAATCCAGGCCTTCCTAAAGAAGGAAGAAAGGTCTCAGATACACAACATAACATTATACCTCAAAGAGCTGGAAAAAGAACAGCAAATAAAATCCCAAACCAGCAGAAGACAGAAAATAATAACAATTAGAGCATAAATCAATGCTATCAAAACCAAACCAAACCAAACCAAACAAAAAAACAGAATAGGTCAACGAAACTAGGAGCTGGTTCTCTGAAAAAATTAACAAAATTGATAAACACCTACCCAGTTTGATCAACAAGAAAAAGCAAAGGACCCAAATAAATAAAATCAAGAATGAAAGAGGAGAGATCACAACCAACACTGCAGAAATACAAACAATAATAAGAGAATATTATGAGCAGTTATATTCCAATAAAATGGGCAATCTGGGAGAAATGGACAAATTCCTAGAAACATATACACTGCCAAAACTGAAACAGGAAGAAATAGAAAATTTGAACAGACCCATAACCAGTAAAGAAATCAAATTAGTAATCAGAAATCTCCCCAAAAAACAAAAGTCCAGGGGCAGATAACTTTACAGGGAAATTCTACTACACATTTAAAGGAAGAGTTAACACATATTCTTTTGAAGCTGTTCCAAAATATACATATGGAAGGAAAACTTCCAAACTCTTTCTATGAAGCCAATGTTATCTTGATTCCAAAACCAGACAAAGACCCCACTTAAAAGGAGAACTGTAAACCAATTTCCCTGATGAACATGGATGCAAAAATCCTCAACAAGATACTAGCCAACCGGATCCAACAATACATTAAAAAAATTATTCACCACGACCAAGTGGGATTTATATCTGGGATGCAGGGCTGGTTCAATATCCACAAAACAATCCATGTGATTTCATCACATCAGTAAAAGAAAGGACAAGAACCACATGATCCTCTCAATAGACGCAGAGAAAGCATTTGACAAAATACAGCATCTTTCTTGATAGAACCCTCAAGAAGGTAGGGATAGAAGGATCATATCTCAAGATCATAAAAGCATATATGAAAGACCCACTGCTAATATCATTCTCAATGGGGAAAAACTGAGAGCTTTCCCCCTAAGGTCAGCAACATGACAGGGATGTCCACTGTCACCACTGCTACTCAACATAGTATCGGAAGTCCTCAGCAATCAGACAACACAAAGAAATAAAAGGCATCCAAATCAGCCAGGAGGAAGTCAAACTTTCACTCTTCACAGATGACATGATACTCTATATGGAAAACCCAAAAGATTCCACCAAAAAACTGTTAGAACTGATACATGAATATGACAAATATCACATGACTTCACTTATATGAGGAATTGAAGATACAAAACAGATGAACATAAGGGAAGGGAAGCAAAAATAATATAAAAACAGGGAGGGGGACAAGACATAAAAGACTCTTAAATATAGAGAAAAAACAGCGTTTCTGGAGGGGTTCTGGGAGGGGGATGGTCTACAAGGGGCATTAAGGAATCTACTCCTGAAATCATTGTTGTACCATATCTGACTAACTTGGATGTAAATTAAACAAATAAATTTCAAAAAAAAGATGATGCATCTAAATTCAATGTGCTATCCTGAATTGGATCCTAGAACAAAAAAAGGGCATTAATGGAAAAACTGGTAAATTTATCAATGTTAATGTCTTAGTTGTGCTGATGTACCATGGATGTGTAAGATATTAACAACAGGAGAAGCTGGGAAAAGCACATAGGAAGTCTCTGTACTACTTCTGTAACTTTTCTGGTATCTAAGATTATTCCACAATAAAATTTTGACTAAAAATAACAAACTAATGAATTTGGTTACCTACAATGGGTGGGTGGGAATGAGGTGGGAAAGTTGAGAAGATGAGCACACCTATTTGTATGGTTTTTACTGTGTTATCTTTCAATTTCTCAAATAAATAAGCAGGAATGAACAAAGCAAAGCGGAGTGAAAATAAAACAATTAATCTAACATTTCAAATGACATGATCAGACAGAAAGGGAAGATCAAATAACTCAGGTAATTCTAGATACAAGCCCATTGGGTGGTTGCTCATGAATGAGCCATCATTTTTAAAGACAGGGAGAGAAAGAGAGAGAGAGAGAGAGAGAGAGAGAGAGAGAGAGAGAGAGAAACAACAGCCATTGTATGGTGTATGAGGTCTGCATTCCCAAGAACAGTCAGGATATCTCACCAGATCCTTATATACCACTGCCACTGCTACTTTCCATGCCTCGGTGGCAACAACGTGTCCTGTGGCACAAATAATGACAAAAAGTGGTCCTGAAGGCTTCTTACCTATGCCCAGATCTCGTTTCTCAAAATACATGCCAGGCCATTATTGAAAGGGCAATGGATGCCTAATTTAAGGATGCATGCAACAAGTCTCTCTGGAGTTATTTTATCTCCAAATGATGCCAATACAGTAGCATCTTTTCTGGATCATTGAGTCCCTCATCTTTCAACTATGTTTATACATTTCTGTGAATCCCCAACCAACAAGGTTTTATGCCTTGAAGTTCTAACGTCAGCCCAAGATTATTGTAAACCCAGTGATATCCATGACCTCACCCTCAACCAACACCATGACAGCCTGAAGGACCATCAGATGACATCAGACCCACAAGTGGACTCATTCCTGATGATGGCATCAGACATACAGCTGGGCTTACCTGTGATGGTGACCTTGATCTACCCACTGGACTCATCCAGTTCTCATGTCCCTTGTAAATCTCCTATCCAATGTTCCCTTCACCTTCTAAACACTCTCCTGCTTTTCATATCCTTTCTTTCCCAGTTCAACCCCAACCATCACAAGCTACTCCCTTCCCCTTCCATCCTTGCATTTTCTGCTCCTTCCTCAGATGTCTGCACTTCTAGCCCCCATCTCTGATATACAACCAGCACTGAAGGATGCATTATAAAATAATTGTTATGTAAACCTTACTGAGCAAATAGCCATATTTTAAAGGATATGAATTGTTGGGTATGCCATAAGGCACCCTCTCAACTGCCTGGCCATGTTGTAGCCTATCAAAATGATCTTAAAGAAACCTTCACAATAACACAACCCAGCCCCTATATATCTGATGGTCCACATCTCTGAACCTAAACCTTGTTTTTCTCCTGGTCTTTCCTTTAAAATACTAACTCCAACTATCCAGAATAGCCCCATATTATGTCTTGATTAAAATGCTTACTGGAAATTTAGTAGTTCTTCATTGCCCATGCCAAATTCTCAGTCTAAGCTTCTAGTCCATGAGGGATATGCTCTTCTTCTCCACTATCTCTTACTCCTGCACTAATTTCTTCCTCTCTAACCCAGGCCTCTCTTCATAATTTGACTTGTACTGTCTGCATTTTGGACTCATACTCCAAAACAAAACCCACCAATTTTATTCTCACCACCAAGTATGTTATATTCTTGTCAACTGCCCTCATTCTGCTGACCACAATGGAGGTCACTGGTGCTGCCTTGGAGGCCACCATATTATGCAACATAATGAAAGAATTATGCCAGTCAGGAAATGTCTAAAATAATATCCATATATATGATTCAAACTGCCACAGCCCTGGGAGCCCTGAATGAAAGACAATGATCCCTGGCAACAATGGTTGCTAATAGTTGCCTAGCCTTAGATTATCTAATGACCAGCCAAGAGGACATTTTTTCCCATAAGGGCACTTATTATTGCATGCTGACAAATAATACAGGCAAAATTTCTCAGATAGCACAATACATAGTCTGTTTCTCCAGCAGAAACTTTTCTCCACTCCCACCCCTTTACCATTACAAATTCCCAAACCCATTCTCTCTGCTTTGTCCAAGCCAACTTGTAGCTTGTACCCACCCAGATTCCTCAAGAATCCTTTGTGCCTCATTCTTTCTTTTAAATTCTCTTCCTATGTGAAGTGTCATCAGCCCTGACTTCTGAACCAAAGCATGTACCTCCTGATAATATGCACTGTCGTAGGCTTATGAAAGATCTATAGTTAGAATCTTCAATACACACACACATACACACACATGCACACACGCATATGCACACACAAACATGGTGAAATGTTAGCTTTTGTAAAAGAGTATGGGTGAAGGGCGTAAGAGAATTTATTCTATCATCTTTACAACTTTTTTCTAAGCATGAAGTCATTTTTAAAAATAAATTTTAAAAAGTTGAATCCCAGCTGGAACCAAGCCCCAAAAATATTTGAGCTTGGAACTGTGCCCAAGAAGAAACAAGTCCAAGACATCCCTGGCATTAGAGACACTGTCCCTTGTGACTCCAGTCCCCTCTGGCTCTTGGACATGATGTTCTCCATATGGCAGGAAGAAATTGGCCAGTTAACCCACAGTGGCTCCTCCTTTACTATGAAGAGAAGCTGAGAATTTGGCAACAGTCTGGAAGAAGTGTCTGAACTCACGGATGACGAGCACAGGTCAGAAGGAGCTGGAAATCTGCACGTGGCGATGGATCTGCCTATATACTTGTGGGTTTGTGTATGAGCATCTCTGTGTTCATGACTGTGTGTGTGTGTGTGTGTGTGTGTGTGTGTGTGTCTACATGCATTGTATATGCTTGTATACCTGTTGTTTGGTAGTTGGCTGTGTGTGCACTACATAACTGATTCACAGCCTGATTCTTTTCTTCAGTTAGTTAGACCCAATCTGGGCTGTGTTTTAGTGCATAAGTTATCAGCCTCCAACATGTGATTAGGGACTTCTGATTCATATCTGCGATCTTCAATATTTGCCTCTATTGTCATGACAGTGGCATTCTCCCAATGGGGTGATGGGCATCACAACTGAGTGATGAGAACTCAGCATTAGGAGTAAGACTGTTGTCTCCACTGCTGGGGAAAAGGATATCCAACCTCTTCAAGGAACCAAAGTTAGAAGGGGCCCAAATCTGTCCTCAGCAGCATGTGCTAGAGTGCATGCAAGATGTTTGTGAGTGACAACTTGTATGTGAGAGCAGGAATGTGTATTGTTTCCTTTGTCTGTGTGTCTGTTACCATGTGTATGTTGCCATGTGTATGGGTTGTTGGTGGTGGTTTAATGATGATGCCTGTCACTGAATAGGCTTAATTTCCCCATGATGACTGACTGCCTTCACTGGGAAGGGGCCATCACTTCAGTGATGGGAGTGGGCATGCTGCTGGTAGAGAGTGACTAAGTGTGCATGTGTTGTTGGTGCATGTTTCTTGTGAGATTTCGAAATTGTGTATGGCCTTGTGTGTTTTTGGTGATGTGTATGCATAGTGATGAGTTATGTATATGTGAGTTGTGTATTTTACCAGGTATGATATGCTTGTATGTTAATGGTGCATTGTGAATGTATTTGTGGGTGATACATAATTGCATATTATGTACATCCTGCCTTGTGTGTTATTCATGACTTGTATGTATATTAGTATTTATGAAATAAACCACATACTGGCTATCTTTCTCTTACAATGGGACTCAGACACAGGTGACTGAAATCTTCAAATCAGCAGTGCGTGTGTCTGTGTATCTGTGTGTGTGTGTGTGTGTGTGTGGTGTTTGTATGTGTGTTTGGAGACTTCTGATTTGCACTCATGACTTCAATTAGTTCCTTAAGTGACCTCCTTCTCATGGACATAACCACTGCTCTAAGTGACTATTTCCTAAAAAGGGTCTGTTATCATTTTCATATACCTGTGTGAGTCAGTAGCTCAGAGTTTTGTAACCCTTGCACATTCACTTAATGTCCCAGGCAAAGGAATGTTAGGCATGTTGCTGAGTGAAGTTAGAGCACAGAGTCTCACCAAATGGCGGCGAGACCTTAGGAGAGTCATTCAACTATTTGGCCTCGGTTTACATATCTAGAAAATGGAGGCTTACAGGCCCTCTGTAAGTATTTATGGCTTGAATAGAAGTTAATGTATGTGAGAGCCTTTTGTCAACTGGAAAATATATAAATATAAATGACAGAGATTATCCAGACAAGCACCAAGAAAATTTTGGGCAACCCTAAAATAACATACTGTCTCTGGCACTCACAACCAGCGAAAAGAGAGATTTCCATGTTAAAAGCATAAGTGATGATCACACAATATTAAGTTGAACTATATGAGGTAACCAATATTTGATCCATAGAAAATGGCAATTAAAGAAGTAGGACAATAGTTCAATATATATATTTATTTATAGGGATATATATATGTACTGTATTCATATATATATCCATACATATGGGGTGTATACATATATATATATACATATATACACACACACACATATATGTATATATATGTATACACACACACACACACACACATACAGTTGACCTTTAAACAGCATGGGTTTGAACTGCACAAGTTCACTTACACATGGATTTTTTTGATAAATACAGTACCATACTATAAATGTGCTTTCTCTTCCTTATGATTTTCTTTTTTTTTTTTTTAATTTTTTTTTTCAACGTTTATTTATTTTTGGGACAGAGAGAGACAGAGCATGAACGGGGGAGGGGCAGAGAGAGAGGGAGACACAGAATCGGAAACAGGCTCCAGGCTCTGAGCCATCAGCCCAGAGCCCGACGCGGGGCTCGAACTCACGGACCGCGAGATCGTGACCTGGCTGAAGTCGGACGCTTAACTGACTGCGCCACCCAGGCGCCCCCCTTATGATTTTCTTAATAACATTTTCTTTTCTCTAGCTTGCTTTATTGTAAGAATACAGTATATAATACACATACAAAGTGTGTGTTAATCAACTATTTGTTATTGGTAAGGCTTCTGGTCAAGAGTAGGCTATCTATTAGTAATTAAGTTTGGGGGGAGTCAAAAGTTATATGACTGTGCATGGGAGTCAGCACCCCAACCCTCATGTTATTTAAGGGTTGACTGTATATCTCATATATATGTGTATGTGTGTGCATGTGTGTGCATGTGTGTGTGTGTGTGTGTATATATATATTCCCATATGTATGTCTACATATATTCCATCTGAGTATATGTATATGCATAGATGGAATGTAGAGATAGATGGAATATATATGTATACAAACACTCCCATCTGTGTGTGTGTGTGTGTGTGTGTGTGTGTGTGTGTATCCCCTTATGTATATATGGACATACATGTATCCTATTTCTAACAGCAACTTGTTGCCTATGGAACAATTTCTTAATGGCTTAAATGAGAAAATTACCCTAATTTTTAGTGAAACAGCAAAGATTTTATCTGATAATGGAAGGCTGATGTGTGTATTTAATTAGGAAACATAAGTAAAGCCTTTAAGCATAGTGCCTGGTACCTAGTATAACCCCCCAAATGTTCACCATTATTATGGAAGATTGTTTGAGAGGTATTCTGGTTTAGGAGTTGTTCTGGCATTCAGGTGGGGTTTGAATGACCCCCCATTTCTAGAGTGCTGGTGAGCTTACAGCTGTAGATGAGTGTGATCCAGCCAGGTCCACAGGAGGAATGTGACAACACTCCAACAAGGCCACCTCAGTGATGGCATCGCATGTCACTTTAAGGCAGAAACAACTGAATCTAGTTTGCCAAGGACCATCTACTACTTCTGCCACAGTGAACTGTTTTCGTTTGGCTCTGTCTCGGTGTCATAAATTATCCCAGTATATGGGACCTTGCTTTTCTTGTCCACCACTACATTCTCAGTACTTAGCAGAGGGCCAGGTTCAATCTCAACATTCAGTAAATAATGGTCAAATAAACAGTGAATGCTCTCTTGTTTCTGTGCAATGAGGTCTTCTTGGCTGCTTTTGGTTATAATGTTTTCCTAGAGCCAGACTGGGACAGAGTACAGATGCATGCATCCACAGGTGTGAGAAATTAATAGGAATGTAGTTTAAAATGCATTGTCTTCTCAGAATATTACAGTATGGAATGTGTCCCTATCATTCTTCCTGATATTTCCAATCCTCCTTTATCCCCAGCACGTAAAAGCACAGCATGAGGCCTGAGAACCAGAGCAGTGAGTTCCTTCTCCTGGGGCTCCCCATCCGGCCAGAGCAGCAGGGCATGTTCTTCACCCTGTTCCTGGGCATGTACCTGACTACAGTGCTGGGGAACCTGCTCGTTATCCTGCTCATCAGGCTGGACTCTCGCCTTCACACCCCCATGTACTTCTTCCTCAGCCACTTGGCCTTCTCTGACATTTCCCTTTCATCTGTCACAGTTCCAAAGATGCTCATGAACATGCAGACTCAGCAACAATCCATCCCCTATATGGGGTGCATTTCACAGGTGTATTTCTTTGTATTTTTTGGTTGCCTTGACAACTTTCTTCTCACAGTGATGGCATATGACAGGTATGTGGCCATCTGTCACCCTCTCCACTACACCACCACCATGAGGGAGGAGCTGTGTATCATCCTAGTGGCTGGATCCTGGTTCTTCTCTTGCATCCAAGCTCTTTTGCACACCCTCCTCGTGGACCAGTTGTCCTTCTGTGCAGGGACTGTCATCCCACACTTCTTTTGTGATCTTGCTGCTGTGCTCAAGTCTTCCTGCTCAGACACCTCTTTCAATGAGCTGCTTATCCTCACTGAAGGAGGATTGATCCTCATTCTACCATTGACTGGTATCTTGGGCTCATATATCCATATGGCAGGTATCGTTCTGAAGGTCCCTTCCTTCAAAAGAATCTCCAAAGCCTTGTCTACATGTGGCTCCCATCTCTTTGTGGTGTGTTTATACTATGGTACAATTGCAGGTGTTTACTTTTTCTCTTCATCAGGCAACTCCCAAGACAAGGACATAATTGCTTCTGTAATGTACATGGTGGTCACCCCTATGCTGAACCCCTGCATCTACAGCCTGAGGAATAAGGACATGAAACATGCTCTTCAGAAAATTTTTAGAGTCAAGGACCCTCTTTGGTATGGTTAATTTAACCCCGTTGTCATGAGCACTCATTGGGCTATAAACATGTCTCCTTTAAAAGTTGTGACTTGGACAGCTCTTACTGCTGACACCATTCTTCAACTGATCTCATTTTATGTTTCCTCTTATCTTTTTCTTCACCTGATTTTCCCCCTACCTGTTCTCTGAATTCTGTCTATTAATGTTTCTATAGGGAAATCCCAAGTCCTCCTATGATGTTCACTGCAAGGTTGTGAGACTTTTGAGCCCACTCTACTGAGTTTTAAGAGCTTTTCTTATCTCCCATCTTTTTCCTCAATAACTCTCTTTATCTGGTACTGATATTAACATATATTTATGTGAATTTTCTTAATACCACCAAACTTCATTTATTTCATGTGTGAAGAATTCAGAAGTTACCAAACTGTTTTGCCTATTGAATGGTGTCCATCACAGCTGGCGTTAATTAAGCATTTAAATGTATATTTTAGGGGCACCTGGGTGGCGCAGTCGGTTAAGCGTCCGACTTCAGCCAGGTCATGATCTCGCGGTCCGTGAGTTCGAGCCCCGCGTCAGGCTCTGGGCTGATGGCTCAGAGCCTGGAGCCTGTTTCCGATTCTGTGTCTCCCTCTCTCTCTGCCCCTCCCCCGTTCATGCTCTGTCTCTCTCTGTCCCAAAAATAAATAAACGTTGAAAAAAAAATTAAAAAAATAATAAATGTATATTTTATTTAATCCTCAGTACAAGCCTCTTATGAGGGTACTAATATTTTATGTAGAGAGCAAACCAAAACCCAGAGAGATCAAGTAAATTGCTGCCCTAAGACCTAATCTCAGACCTGCATGGCTTTAAAACCATGTCTTTAACCAGATTACTTTATTGCCATTATCTCAGTCTGTACCACTGACCAGTTTGGACATTTTTCATCCTTATATATAGCATACAATAAGTACTGTTCTGTATTCCACTTTTTATTCAGTATAGTTATGGTTAAATCATTCTCAAGACTTTATAATTTTCAAATGTGTCTACACATCTTAATATATTCATCCATTCTAGTTTTGACTGACATTTGGGCTGTTTCCAGTTTGGGACCTCTATATACTAGAGAATGGGATTTGGCGGCCACAATGTGTGTGTATTTTCAGCATTAATAGATAATACCAGAAAGTTAGATAAAGTGCTTACACCAATTACACTCATTTCTGTAACATATGGAAAAATGTGGTCCACTTCCTCACCAACACTTATACTATCCATCTTTTCCACTGTACACATTTTTATGGGTGTATAGAAACAGTGCGCTGTGGCTTTAATTTGCACTTGTCTGATAACTCGTGTAGTTTATCCCTTTGCCTATACTTACTGATCATTCTGATAGTTTCTCTTGTAAAGGACCTGTTCCCAATCCTTTGCTGTTTTATTGGGTAGTCTGCTTTTTAACATTAATTTGTAAAAATTCTTTGTATATTCTACATTTTAGTCCTTTGCCAAATATACATATTGAGGAATTTTTTTCATTATGAGGCTTGCTTTTTCAATATATTAATGGTCTATTTTGAGTTAATTTTGTGTGACTAATGCACAAAAAGGCTTCAATGTCATTCTTCTGCATGTAGATATCCAGTTTTCCCAGAGTCATTTATTTAAAAGATATTTCTTTCCCCCATTGATTTGTCTTGGCACCTTATAAAAATTCAGCTGGATACAAATTTGAGGGATTACTTCTGGACTTTCAGCTCTGTTCTATTGGCCTATATCTATCTTCATGACTATATCACACTAGCTTGATTACTGTAGTTTTGTAGTAAGATTTGAAATAAGGACATATGGATCCTGAAACTTTGTTCTATTCCTTTGAGATTGCTTTTGTTAGTTGGGATCCCTTGAATTTCTATAGGTAGTTTAAAATCAGCTTGTTAATTTCTGCAAAGAAAACAGCTTGGATTTTGGTAGTAATTATGCTGAATATATAAATCAATTTGGAAAGTACTGTTAACAGTATGAAGTATCTCAAGCCATGAACATGGGATATATTTCCATTCATTTACATCTGTAATTTCTTTCAACAATATTTTGTTGTTTCAGACTATGAATTTTCCACTTATTTAGATGAATTTATTCTTAAGTATGCTATTCTTCTTGATGTTATTGTAAGTAGAATTGTTCATTTCATTTTCAGATTGTTCCTTCCTAGTGGGTAGAAATGCCATTGATTTTGGTGTATTGACCTTGTACTTTGCCATCTTTGTACCCATTTGTTCATTCTAGTAGTTTATTTTTTTATTCCTTAGTATCTTTTACAGTGGACCCTTGAACAATGCAGATGTTAGGGGGCACTGACCCCCCACACACATGCCGTTGAAAATCCATGTATAACTTTTGACTCCCCCAAAACTTAACACACTAATAGCCTATTGTCAGGCTTAGGTTATTGTTACTGTTACCAATGACATAAACAGTTGATTAAAACGTATTTTGGGGGCGCCTGGGTAGCTCAGTCGGTTAAGTGTCTGACTTTGGCTCAGGTCATGATCTCGCAGTTCATGAGTTGGAGCCCCACTCCAGGCTCTGTCGCTGACAGCTCATGAGTCTGGAGCCTGCTTTGGATTCTGTGTCTCCCTCTCTCTCTACCCCCCTTCTGCTTGCACTCTGTCTCTCTGTCTCTCTCTCTCTCTCAAAAATAATAAACATTAAAAAAAATTTTTAAACGCATTTTGTATGTTATATGTATTATATATTGTATTGTTACAATAATGTAAGCTAGAGAGAAAAATTGTTAAGAAAATCGTAAGAAAGAGAAAATACATTTATAGTACCGTGTTGTATTTACAAAAAAAAAAAAAAATACACATACAAGTGGACCCGTGCAGCTCAAACTTGTGCTGTTCAAGGGTCAACTGTATATACAAAGTCTAGATGCCTATTATTTTATTTTCTTTCTTGACTGCCCTGACTAGAACCTTCAGTAAACCTTGAAGAGAAGTGATATTGTTCCTGAACTTAAAGGTAAAGCCTAGATAGAGATGATGGTTGCACAACGCTGTAAATATACTTAATGCCACTAAATTGTGCACTTTAAAATGGTTATCCAATAGATACAGGAGTGCTGATTCATAGGGGCACAGTACCCCAATGTTTATAGCAGCACTTTCAACAATAGCTTAATTATGGAAAGAGCCTAAATGTCCACCAACTGACAAATGGATAAAGATGTGGTTTATATATACAATGGAATACTACTTGGCAATGAGAAAGAATAAAATCATGCCATTTGCACCAACATGGATGGAACTGGAAGGTATTATGCTGAGTGAAATAAGTCAGTCAAAGAAGGACAGATATCATATGTTTTCACTCATATGTGGATCTTGAGAAACTTAACAGAGATCATGGGGGAAGGGAAAGGGAAAAAATAGTTACAAACAGAGAGAGAGGGAGGCAAGCCATAAGAGACTCTTAAATACAGAGAACAAATTGAGGGTGGATGTGGGGGTGGGGGAGGGGGAAGATGGGCATTGAGGAGGGCACTTGGGATGAGCACTGGGTGTTGTGTATAAGCGATGAACCATGGGAATCTACCCCAAAAACCTAGAGCACACTTTACACACTGTGTGTTAGCCAATTTGACAATAAATTATATTTAAACAAACAAATAAATAACATTTTTAAAATAAAATGGTTAAAATGGTAAATTTTATGTTATGTGTATTTTAGCACAATAAGAAATAATCAAATAATGTAATTTATCCCCTAAGCAAAATAAAGAAGGATTAATGAAAAAAAAAAGAAAGAGCCAAACCATACAACAGACTCTTGACTATACAGAGCAAACTGAGGGTTGCTGGAAGGGAGGTGAGTGGGGAATCGGTTAAATGGCTAATGGGCATTAAGAGGGGCACTTGTGATGAACCCTGGGTGTTTTATGTAAGTGATGAAACACTAAATTCTACTCCTGAAGCTAATATTACACTGTATGTTAACTAACTGGAATTTAAATAAAAACTTGAAACTACTATATATGTAATATGAATTCATAATATAATATAATAAATATTCATATTCATTAATTCAATATTCATAATATTTTTTAAATTTTTCACAATTTTGAATGCTTTCTATGTATAGAATGTATGCTAGGCAACCTAAGATCTTCATGCATCTGTTTCATTAATTATATATAACATATATATAATACATATTATATAATTCATATTATGTATGAGTCCCAGAAGAATAAGAAATAAAATTGAGAAGAAATATTTAGAAAAATAATGGAGACAAATTATTCAAACATAAATGACTTCATATTTCAAAACTGTATAGAGTGATAAAAAGTAGAGAAAATAAAAGGCTTACACCTCCATAGATTTAATAAATTTCAAAATCAAAGAGAAAATTCTGACAGAAAGGGAAGTTTGCCTACACAAAAACAGTAATCCTACTCACATCAGACTTCTTAATAGCTATCCTGGATGTAAATAGACAATGAAATATTTTTAATGCACAGAAAGAATATGGTTTTAAAATCAATATTTTATATCAAGCAAAGGTACCGCTCAAATGTAGATATATATTACAAATATTCATAGATATATAAAGCCTCAGAAGGTTTGCCACACAGAGCTTTGTGGAGGAAACATTCAAATTAAAAAATAAATATTTTTAGGAAATGTTGCAAGATGTTTGGAAATTAAGGATGATTAAATATCTTGATAAAATTTGGGTTTTTAAAGGTTTAAACTAAAGGAAAAATGAGAAAGTATATCCATATATCCATTATAAATCAGAATTAAAATTCCTACAAATCATTATCAAAAGACAATAAACCCAATAAAAATGGGCAGATTCTTCATAAAAAGATCTAAGACTGGTTAATAAGTACATGAAAATGTGCTCAACATTATTAAGAATTGGGGAAATGCAAATTAAAATCATAATGAGTTATCACTTCAAATGGTAAAAATGTTAACGCTAAGATTTTTATTGTGAGAGAGTATTTTGTTTTCTGACTTATTTATCTTAGAAAATCAAAGTCCAGAGAGAATAACTGAACTTCACAAAGTCACAGAGAAGTTCATTTCAAGTTGGAGGACTGGGCAACAGACCAAATTTTTTCCCACAATGAATACTTCAGAGACTGGTGTTCCCAGGTGTCTCAGCAACTTCCAGTAGGGAGCTCTAGGGATTATTTTAGAAACTGCAGGTGGGTAGCTTCTTTTTTTTCTGGGTTTCTAGTCAGTTTGGCTGACTTAGGATCAAGGATGGCCTGCTCTCATTTCTCCATCCTTGGAGTAGATGAGGGGTCCATGTCCCAGGAGCCACTTATGCCTTAAACATAGGGGAAGATGTCTTTTCTTCTGCCATCAAATATGGCTTCTCCACTCTTGATAAGTAAGATCCCAGATCAGAAGAGACAAATCTTGACCTTAACATGAAAAAAATGAAGAGCTCTTCTGGGCCCAACTCAAGACTGAGAGTAAGTCATTGACCATACCTCCCCTTTTCTAGTCATTCAAGGGAAGCAGATTAGTCCTTTGGAAATTGTTTGAGGAACCCTGTTTCTGGTATCAGTTGTAGTGCTGAACACCTGAGCTATCACCAAGTAGAGAGGAGGGGGAGGCATCCAAGAAGATGAAATGGCTAAATAGCAAAGGCATGCAGGCAGGACGTGTGAGTTGTTTGAGGGCTGTGGGCAGTTTCATAGGTGAGCCTGGGGTGGCATAGCATGACAGGGAAGTGTCACTGGACAGACAGATGGAGACAGACTCAGGAAGGGCTAATTATGTCATGATAAGAAAAAGCCTGGATGTTGTCCTGATGGTAATAAGGAGACTCACAACAGCCTATGACATAATTCAGTTATCCTTCTTCACAGAGGGAGAAACTGAAGTCCAAGAGGTTAAATGAACTACTCAAAGCCTCATTATTGGGTTTGATACAGAAGGTGAGTCAAAATTTCCTTTGTACCAACTAAATGTTTCTTTTTGTTTACACTATGCAGCCTAAATACTTTCCCTGGAGACAAATAAATGAGTCTACTGTAGTGGTTTTAAGTGCATAGATATAGTAGGGATTCCATTTTCAGAAGTACAGGAAATGCCCCCACATGGGTATGACACTCTCCTACAGCCTGGACCACTAGCCAGGGTGTTAGACCATCTGTCATAATAAAGTCAAAACCAGAGGATGTATCTTTTCCCCAAAAGTCAATTGTTTTAAGTTCTATTAGTTTATTTGCCCAGAATATCAGAAGAATTCTGAGAATATTCATTTATTTTTGTTTTTCATTTGGAATCAATGGAGCTGTTTATGATGGGCTGTATGCTCCTAAAGGTTGATTACCTTTGCAAGAACAGTGAAAAATTGGAATAAATATTCATTTTTCTAATTCTGACTATAAAGGTGATATGACTAAATGAATACAACAAATTATATCACTGTACTTCCTTCTATTTGCTAAGCTCTTGAATCAACTTGGTTGCAGTTGGTGGTAAAAGACAGAGATACCAGAAAGAAAAGAATCTGAGCTTCTCAGAGTGATAATCATGGTCTGAGGTCATTAGCTTTGCATGTATAGAAACTGGATCATATCCAAGCATTGGGTTAAATTAAAATGGACTGACTCACACCAGTCACACTCACAAGAGACTGATGCATAAGCCAAAAATATCGATATCTTCATTTGTCATGAAAACTGTAGCTACCAAATTGAATGGATATTTACATTCTCTAAGGTGATAAATATGTGAATTAACTTGATTGTAGTAATCATTTTACAATGTATATGTATATTAAAACATCACACTGTACACCTTACATATATACAGTTTTCATCTGCCAACTTTATCTTCATAAAGTGAAATGAATAAATGAAGGAGTTTATTTGTTAAGTCCCTAATGGTGCATTTTCTCATGAAAATATGCAGGAAGCTGAACAAGAGTCAGAAAGTGATTTAGTAAACCCTGAAAAGCAGCATAGCAGAACTAAGGACTTAGACTTTTGACTCAGATAAATTTTACGTCACACCCTAAATGTGTAGCTTTGGCAATTTTCTTCATCCTCCTGACCTCAGTTTCTACATCTTTAAAATAAAGATAAGCATAGCGTCACTGCACAGGGTTACCACAAGAAAATCCAGTGGCTGGCACATGGCTAGTGCTCAGCCAGTGTTAGCTATTGTTAGACTGACTTTTTCATTGAGTTAGAGACAGGAGTATGGATTGGATAAATTCAAAACCCATAATTATCTAGTAATGAGATTCCTCGTGTAGCCTCACTGTGGCTGCTGTGGAACAGAAAGATATTCAAGTCTCAAATCAAGATACTCTCTTCTCAGAACTCTGCGAGAAACAAACTGAGGTGTAGTTTGGGGTGGGGTGCAAATTAAGGATTTGACTCTTTCCAATTAGGTTTGCCATATATGAATCTAAAAAAAAAAACAACAAATATAAGAGGCCTACTTACAGCAAACAAACAAACAAACAAAAAATCGGTAAGTGAGGGACATCAAGGTTTCAGAGGAAAGGCACAAATAGTTCCTAGACATGCTGGGGGGAATTGGAACAGAATGCACTTCTACAGCCTCTTCTGTAAAAAAAAAAAAAAAAGCTGGGAACTTTAGGTGTGCCTGGGTGATTCAGTCAGTTAAGCATCCAGCTTCGGTTCAGGTCATGATCTCGTGGTTTGTGAGCCTGAGCCCTGTGTCGGGCTCTGTGCTGACAGCTCAGAGCCTGGAGCCTGCTTCAGATTCTGTGTCTCCCTCTCTTTCTGTCCCTCCCTCACTCATGCTCTCTCTCTCTCTGTCTCTCTGTCTCTCAAAATTGAATAAACATTAAAAAAATTTTTTAAAAGCTGGGAACTTTAAAAAGGGCCTGAACTGAATAAACTAAAACATAAGACATTTATGTTTTAATTTTAACTAAGATAGAATTATAACTATACATGCTGTTCTGAAATTTTACCTTTAAAATTCTTAAATTGATTATATAATTATTTATAATTATAATTATTATATATAATATTAATTGATTTCATTTCATTTTAATTAACTTTTAAATGTAAGTAAAACATTATTTACTTAATTATATTATATTATTCTTCAATGAGAAAAATAGTATATGCTGATGGGATCTGTGTAATCAGAGCACACTTTTTTTTTCACATAGTACAATCATGTTTCATGGAGACTGTTGGAATAGTTTGAAGGTGCCCTGGATAGCTGGTCAAGTGCTCTCACCAGTCTGTAAATTTACAAATAGTTTGATCCAAACTATCTTTTTAACATGCATAATTATAAATTTGAGCTTTGCCAAAACAGAATTGTCTAAACCACATGATTTTTCTAATAGGAATATGAAATACTTTCTACAGCATTATTTTACTTTTTTGCTATTTATAATAAAATTTGTTTCATACAGAATTCCAGACATGAATAGAAGAAACCATACCAACATCTATGAATTTCTTCTCGTGGGCCTTTCTGAGTGGCCACAGCAGCAGCCTCTCCTATTTGGACTCTTCCTGGGCATGTACCTGGTCACCATGGTGGGGAATCTGCTCATCATCCTGGCCATTGCCTCAGACCTACACCTCCACACCCCCATGTACCTCTTGCTAGCCAACCTGTCCTTTTCTGACATTGGTTTCATCTCTACAGTAATTCCCAAGATGCTAGATAATATTGGCTCAGGAAGTAAAAGGATTTCTTATGGTGGGTGTCTGACACAGCTTTATTTCTTTGGCCTATTTGCAGATCTGGACAACTTTCTCCTGGCTGTGATGGCACTTGACCGCTATGTGGCCATCAGTCACCCCCTCCATTATGCCATGATCATGAACTACCAACGCTGTGTCCTATTAGTGGCTGGGTCATGGGTGGTCACTTCCTTCCACGCCCTAGTGCATACCTTCCTGGTAACTAGGCTTTCTTTCTGTGGCCCCAATATCATCCCCCATTTCTTCTGTGATCTTGTCCCACTCCTGAATCTGGCCTGCTCCAGTACTTATGTCAATGACCTGGTGCTCATCCTTGTGGCAGGAACATTGCTAATTGGACCCTTCATCTGCATCCTTACATCTTACTTTTATATTGCATTGGCTATCCTAAGAATCAATTCCCCAAATGGTAAGCAAAGGGCCTTCTCCAACTGCACCTCCCACCTCTCTGTGGTCTCTCTGTTTTATAGCACAGCTATTGGGGTCTATTTATGTCCTCCATCATCCCCCTCAGGTGGAAAGAATAGAGTTTTCTCAATAATGTACACAGTGGTGACCCCCATGCTGAACCCCTTCATCTACAGCCTAAGAAACAGGGATATGAAGGGGGCGCTAGGAAAACTACTCAGAAGAAAAACACTCTAACATTCTTTCTCAGGATCTCAGGGTCCTGAATCCAAGACTCGGAACTGGGAGTTGAAATTGGCTGCCTGAGAGTCTAACCACCGTAGCTTCCCTGAACCTGAAACTTCTTTGTTTCTTATGTTTATATTTCAAAGTACTGATTAACACTGAGGACAGGGAGGGACCAGTGATGTCGGTAACCTTAGATCATCTTTGTGAAGTGCCCAGGCTCTGAGAAGCTTATTATCCACTATCAAAATGGCTCTTGTTATTTTTACTGGTGGCTAAGAGAAGCCTGTGGGTGGAGGGACTTGCACACTTATAAAATGAAACTGAAAGCCCAAAATTTTGTTTAGCTCAACTTAGAACTATGGAAGACCCCTTTAGCTCAAGAATATAGGATTCATTATTTCTGGTAACAAGAAATACAAAGGAAATAATCTGGTACTTTATATTTAAACAGACAGTGTTCTATAGAAATGCCAGAATGGAGCATTAGTTTAAGTCCTGGGTTCCAGGGATGGCTTTGCCATAAATGAACTGTGTGACAGCTGGATAATCGCTTGATGTCTCTGATAAAATAAAGTGATTGAATTGTGTTGGTCTAAGACTCTACGGGCATATACTCCACCTCTAATAATATTTAATGTTATTGTGACAAGAACTAAAGATTTGAAGTCAGAAGTTTCTAGTCAGGACCAAAAGTCCTCCACTTTCACACTCTGTAATTTGGGGAACATTCTTCCTCTTTGAGTTCTGGTTTTCTTATCTTTAAAGCTGGTAAAACACCTATATCATAAGAGTAACAAATAATAAATAATACATAAGCTTACTTGGATCACAGTAAATACTCAATAAATGTTTATGGAATCTAAATCTTCAGTTATGTTATTTACCTTGATCAATCTTAGGACCTCCCTCTGTCTGTTAGGACAACCTTCAATCATTCACACTCTGGAAGCCCTGTTTCCAATCTTCATGTCATTTATGAAGGATCTTCTAGATAACTGCTTTCTCAGGTAAATATTTGGGAGGTCTTTGAAGATGGAGGTGGAAAATGAATTAAGGAGAATTCTTCCAGTAATTATGTAATTCCTATTTGCTTCACAAGGATTACCAAAGGTTGACTTAATATACACGGAACGGTACACTAGTGTTGGGAGGAATGTTTCTTCACCTGGCTTGACCTGTACCTCCATGTGGATGAGATTCAATTTGCACAACAACTGCCCACTTTCTTCCTTTATTCATCCTTCCCCAGAACATAAATTTGGGCACACTCAGTTCAGACCATCTCTTTTTCTTATTGAGAACCAGCCCTGTTGACAGGGAGCATGCGCTCTGCTATGTATCTCTAAGAGCAAAGCAGCCACTTATACACCTGGGAATTCTCCCTAATCCAGCAAAACCTGCTTCTGGAGTTGGCCAGAAAAGCATGCAGATTCTCACCTCAAGTCATGTCTTCAACCTAGACATCATCTGTAGTAAAGTGGTGATTTGGCTCCTGTCTGTTCTTTGTCCTTGTCTTATTCATTAATTGATTTATAACGCAACTGGGAAAGTAGTAGCCCATTTATTGGGCTCCCCCAAACACCTCCAACAATCTGAAAATCATAGCCCCAGCACGTAGGAGCCAGGTGACTCTACAGTAAGTTATTTAACACCTCTGGATTTCCTTGTTTGAAATAATGAGGTAATAATATGAGTTTTTATAATTTTGAAAAATAAAAAATAAATGAAAAAATGTAATTAAAGTGCTTAGCATGATATCTAACAGACAGAAGGGACTCAAAAAATAGCTGTTGCCCCTGTTGTCACACAGCTGCTGCTGTTTTCATAGCTGCTTTTGGCATTGTTGTAGGTCTTGTCAGCTTGACTCCTCCCCTGCTGATTAATCAGTCAGCCAATTGAATCATATACTTTATAATAGTTGTTGCTCTGGGGGGAGGAGCCAAGATGGCAGAACAGCATAGAAGGTTTTTTGTTTTTTTTTTTGCATCTTGCGTCCATGAAATACAGCCAGAGCAACACTAAACCATCCTGCACAGCTAGAAAACTGATTTGAGGATTAACACAACAATCTTCACAACCTGAACAACAGAACTCAGCAGGTATGTGGCACAGAGAGGTGAATGGGGGGAGAGAGAAGCCACAGAGGGCAGGGAGCTGTTTTTGCTTGTGGAGAGAGGACTGAGATGGGGGGAGAATACGGGAAAAGCACCCCCCCCCCAAAAGCAGCTGGAGAGAAAGTGGAAAAGTGGAAACAGCCACAGGGACTGAACTAAAAAGGAGGAAGGAGAAAGGAGAGGGCTTAAATTCCATTAAGACTCTACAAACGGGGAGTGCAGAGTCTGAAACTCCGCAGCTCCATACCTGGCAGTGCTCTGGTGAGAAGGGCAAATCCCCAGGAGCTGAGTGAGATGTGGGGGTCCTTGGGCCACACAGGAAGAGGCTGTTCCCCTGCTGGAAGGACATTTGGTAGAGGCGTGTGTTCCCCCCAACCCACAGGCAAAGGTGCCAGCAGACCCCGGAGAACAACCACATTTGCTGGTGCTGGAACAAGGTCATTAAGGGTGAAGACTGGTGCCAGATGTGTGTTGTGATTTTCCATAATCCCTGAAATGCTGCTGCTACACGATCATGTGAACTTTTTCTGGGGTGGGCTGGCACCCAGTTGTAGCCTCTGGGCATCAGCAACAGTACAGTCCCACAAATGTTCCTGGGTGTGGCTGGCACCCAGCCATTGCTTGGTGAGACTCTCCCCCAGAAGATCTGAGCAGGTCAAAGCCACAATCCCTCAGAAGTGAGGGGTTGGGAAACACAGCTGTATCTGAGATAAAACTCAGGAGGGAGGTGCCACCTGGCAACCTGACAGCTTGGTCATGGACAGTGTAAAAGCGGGGAGTGGATGGAAGCCAGAGACAAAGGACAGGTGCACGATTGCTGATCAGGGAGAACAGAGTTCTGATACTAGAGACTGGGTAGCTGGGTGATGCCATTTTCACCCCTCCTGTGCATGCGCATACACACCTACAAGTGCCACAACAATCCACCCCAGTAAGCTAAGCAGTGCCATCTAGGAGAATGGAGACTTTACACTAAGCCCCGCCCAATTGGGCCAACCTTGCTCTTCAGGAACACCATAAGTCTCTCTGCCTAGTTTATGGACTATAAAGTGCTTCATAGTTTGACTTATAGGGGAAAACAATGCAATTTCCATTGTATTTCACTCTGTTCACTGGTCCATCTATACAATTTTCTTTTTTTTCTCTTTTTCATTTCTTTTTTTTACTTCCATCATTTCATTTTATTCTATTTAATTGTATTCATTTTTTAAAATTTTCAAACGTTTTCCTTTTTCCCTTTTTTTGTTTTTCTCGTTTTTTCTTTTTTCCCCCTTTTTTCACTAATCTTTCAAGCTCCTGTCAAAAACCAGACCAAAACACACCTAGGATCTAGCATCATTTTTTTGATTTTTATGTAGGGGGGGGGGTGTTGTTTTTAATTTTTAAATTTTAATTATTTTTTACCTTATTAATTCCTTTTCTTCCTTCAAAATGACGAAACAAGGAATTCATCCCAAAAGAAGGAGCAGGAAGAAATGACAGCCAGGGACTTAGTCAACACAGATACAAGCAAGATGTCTGAACCAGAATTTAGAATCACGATAATAAGAATACTAACTGGGGTTGAAAATAGATTCAAATCCCTTTCTGCAGAGATAAAAGAAGTAAAAGCTACCCGGGATGAAATAAAAAATGGCATCCATCTTCAATGGATGCCACAGCAGAAAGGATGGATGACGCAGACCAGCGAATCAGTGATATATTGGACAAACTTATGGAGAATAATGAAGCAGAAAAACGAGGGAGACTAAGGCAAAAGAGCACGATTTAAGAATTAGAGAAATCAGTGACTCATTAAAAAGGAACAACATCAGAATCACAGGGGTTCCAGAAGAGGAAGAGAGAGAAAAGTGGGTAAAAGGGTTATGTGAACAAATCATAATGGGAAACGTTCCTAACCTGGGGAAAGACACAGACATCAAATTCCAAGAAGCACAGAGGACCCCCATTAGATTCAACAAAAACTGACCATCAACAAAGCATATTATAGTCAAATTCACAAAATACTCAGGCAAAGAGAGAATCATGAAAGCAGCAAGGGAAAAACAGTCCTTAACCTACAAGGGAAGACAGATGAGGTTTGCAGCAGACCTATCCACAGAAACTTGGCAGGCCAGAAAGGAGTGGCAGGATATATTCAATGTGTTGAATTGGAAAAATATGCAGCCAAGAATTCTTTATCCAGCAAGGCTGTCATTCAAAATAGAAGGAGACATAAAAAGTTTCCCAGAAAAACAAAAAATTAAAGGAGTATGTGACCACTAAACCAGCCCTGCAAATTTTAAGGGGGACTCTCTGAAGGGAGAAAAGACAGGAAAAAAAAAGACCAAAAGCAATAAAGACTAGAAAGGACCAGAGAACACCACCAGAAACTCCAACTCTAGAAGAAACATAATGGCAATAAATTCCTATTTGTCAGTACTCACTCTAAACATCAATAGACTAAATGCTCCAATAAAAAGACATAGGGTTGGGGTGCCTGGGTGGCTCAGTCGGTTAAGCATCCGACTTCAGCCCAGGTCATGATCCCACACTTCGTGGGTTCAAGCCCTGCATCAGGCTCTGTGCTAACAGCTCATAGCCTGGAGCCTGCTTCAGATTCTGTGTGTGTGTGTGTGTGTGTGTGTGTGTGTGTGTGTGTGTGTGTGTCTGCCCCTCCCCTGCTTGCATTAGCTCTCTCTGTCTCCCCAAAATAAATAAATATTAAAAAAAAAGACATAGGATAACAGACTGGGTAATAAAACAAGATCCATCTATATGCTGTTTACAAGAGACCCATTTTAGACCTAAAGATACCTTCAGATTGAAAGTAAGGGGATGGAAAACCATCTATCATGCTAAAGGTCGACAAAAGAAAGCTGGAGTAGCCATACTTATATCAGACAATCTAGACTTTAAAATGAAGACTGTAACAAGAGATGAAGAAGGGCATTATATCATATTCAAAGGGTCTATCCACCAAGACCTAACAATTGTAAACATTTATGTGCCAAATGTGGTAGTACCCAAATATATAAATCAATTAATCACAAATGTAAAGAAACTCACTGATAATAATACCATAATAGTAGGAGATTTCAACACCCCACTTACAACAACAGACAGATCATCTAAACAGAAAATCAACAAGGAAACAATGGCTTTGAATGACACACTGGACCAGATGAACTTAACAGATACATTCAGAACATTTCATCCTAAAGCAACAAAATATGCATTCTTCTCCAGTACACATGGAACATTTTCTAGAATAGATCACATACTGGGACACAAATCAGCCCTCAACAAGTACAAAAAGATTGAGATCATACCATGCATATTTTCAGACCATAATGCTATGAAATTAGAAATCAACCACAAGAAAAAATTTGGAAAGATAACAAATACTTGGAGACTAAAGAATATCCTACTAAAGAATGAATGGGCCAACCAAGAAGTTAAAGAGGAAATTAAAAAGCATATGGAAGCCAATAAAAATGATAACACCACAGCCCAAAACCTCTGGGATGCAGCAAAGGCGGTCATAAGAGGGAAGTATATAGCAATCCAGGCCTTCCTAAAGAAGGAAGAAAGGTCTCAGATACACAGCCTAACCTTATGCCTTAAGGAGCTGGAAAAATAACAGCAAATAAAATCCCAAATCAGCAGAAGACAGAAAATAATAACAACTAGAGCATAAATCAATGCTATCAAAACTAAAAAAAAAACAAAACAGAAGAACAGATCAATGAAACCAGAAGCTGGTTCTCCGAAAGAAGTAACGAAATTGATAAACACCTAGCCGGTTTGATCAAAAAGAAAAAGGAAAGTATCCAAATAAACAAAATCAAGAAGAAAGAGGAGAGATCACAACCAACACAGCAGAAATAAAAACAATAACAAGAGAATATTATGAGAAACTATATGCCAATAAAATGGGCAATCTGGAAGAAATGGACAAATTCCTACAAACATATACACTACCAAAACTGAAACAGGAAAAAATAGAAAATTTGAACAGACCCATAATCAGTAAGGAAATCAAATTAGTAATCAAAAATCCGCCAAAAAACAAGAGTCCAGGGTCAGATGACTTTCCAGGGGAATTCTACCAAACATTTAAGGAAGAACTAATACCTGTTCTCTTGAAGCTGTTCGAAAAATAGAAATGGAAGGAAACCTTCCAAACTCCTTCTATGAAGCCAGCATTACCTTGATTCCAAAACCAGTCAAAGACCCCACTAAAAAGGAGAACTACACACCAATTTCCCTGATGAACATGGATGCAAAAATCCTCAACAAGATACTAGCCAACCAGATCCAATAATACATTAAAAAGATTATTCACCATGATCAAATGGGATTTATACCTGGGATGAAGGGCTGATTAAATATCTACAAATCAATGTGATACATCACATCAATAAAAGAAAGGATAAGAACCACATGATTGTCTCAATAGATGCAGGGAAAGCATTTGACAAAATACAGCATCCTTTCTTGATAAAAACCCTCAAGAAAGTAGAAGGATCATACCTCGAGATCATAAAAGCCATATATGAAAGACCCATGGCTAATATCATCCTCAATGGGGAAAAACTGAGAGCTCCCCCTAAGGTCAAGAACATGACAGGGATGTCCACTCTCACCACTGCTATTCAACATAGTATTGGAAATCTTAGCCTCTGCAATCAGAGAACACAAAGAAATAAAAGGCATCCAAATCGGCAAGGAGGAAGTCAAATTTTCATTCTTTGCAGACGACATGATACTCCATATGAAAAACCCAAAAGATTCCATCAAAAAACTGCTAGAACTGATCCCCATTTCTCTTTCAATGCACTTATCTCAATAGTATTTCAATAAGTAATTTCCTCAGAAATTACTTACTTATTCCTCCACCCATTCTACAAATATGTACTAAGTTCCTATGAGGTGTCTGACACTCCATTTGACACTGGGACTGGGTGAAGAACAAAGCACACCTTGCCCCTGACTTCATGGCGCTTGTAGTCTAGTATATAACATCTTCTACACTTTTAAGTTCTATGAAAGGAGGAGCTCTGTCTTATTCCATTCCTGCATCCCATAGGATTTAGCTAAATAAAAGAGTGAAGAAATAAATATAGAAATTAATGAATAAGTGAGTGAGTTCTATTTGGAATGTTTATTTAAACTTTTTTGAAATTTTTAAAAATTTATTTTAATTTCTAATTTTTTTTTTACACTTTGATGATTTCTCACAAGGCAAACCATAGGTATCTACCACCTGTTCAGGAAATAGATCATTGCCAGCTTTCCAGAAATTGCCTTTGTGCCTCTTTCAAAGTGCTATTCTCTCTCTCCTATGAAAATACCACTATTCTTACTTTTTATGTTAATTACTTCCTTGATTTCCCTTTTAACTTGACCACATACACAACTGTGCCCAAACACTATAATTTAATTGTTCCCATTAAAAACTTTTTTATTGTTTATTTTTTCCAGACTCATTGAGATATAATTGACCTACAACTCTGTGTAAGTTTAAGGTGTAGAATTTGATAACTTGGTATACATATATATTGTGAAATGATTACCACAGTAAGGTTTATATATCCACTATTTCATATAGTTGCCTTTTGTGTGTGGGGGGGAGGGATACTTAAAATCTGCACTTTTAGCAACTTTAAAATACACAACAACTCTTGTGTACTGTTGTGTATTTTAAACAATACAATGACAATAACAATACAGTATTGTTTGCTATAGTCACCATGCTGAACATTATATCCCTAGAACTTACTCATCTTAATAACTGGAAATGTATACATTTTGACCAACTTCTCCCCATTTCTCTCCACCACCCCTGCCACAGCCCCTGGAAACCACCAATCTACTCTTGGTTTCTATGAGTTTGGCTTTTTTAGATTCCGTATATAAGCAAGATCACATAGTAGTTGTATTCTCTGTCTTTTTTTCACTCAGCGTAATACCCTCAAGCTTAATTCATGTTGTCACAAATGGAAGGATTTCCTTCTTTTGTACGGCTCAGTAATATTCCATTGGGTGTATAGATACCATATTTTTTTTTTACCCTTTCATCTGGTGACAACACTTAGGTTGTTTCCATATCTTGGCTATGGTGAATAATGCCACAATGAACATCGAGGTAACTCATATGGCCCTTGAGAGGATTAACTGACACAAAAGCATCTGAGTACTTTATTTTTTGTTTGTTTTTTTTGTTTGTTTGTTTTGTTTTGGTTTGGTTTGATTTGGTTTTCCATTCTATAAACCTTTTTTTTTTTTTAATTTAAATCCCAATTAGTTAACATATACAGTAATAATGATTTCAGGAATAGAATTTAGTGATTCATCACTTGCATCTGAGCACTTTAAATGCCTGACACATAGTATATACTCAACATATGTTACCTATTATGATTGCCAACTATGTGCATTCAATTATGTCTGTGTCCATGTGAATTTCAGATGTTTGAGAACAAGCTGACATGAGAGCTGATAAGAATGTCCCATTTCTGTTTCTAGGGAAATGAATGACTTGTGTTGTTCCCAGAATGGAGAGAGCATACATAAAAGGGAAAATATCTATCCAAGCTGCATACTAAGAACAGTTAGAGAGTTATGAGTTAGATCAAGAAGGAAAACATAACAGAATATTTAAGCACACTATAATCCCTATAAGTTCATAATAAACTCAGAGCAACCACAGAGAAAAAAATGGGCAAGGATATAGTTGGAAAATTCAAAGAAGAGAAACCCTAAAACTGTCAAAAACAATACAAAAAAAGTTCCCTCAGAAATTAGAAAAATAAAAAGTAAAGCTACAATAAAGTATTGTTTCTTTTTCCATCATCAGACTGGGAGACAATAAAGAGTTTGCATACAGTGTGTTAGGCTGTGTGGAAAAAGACACTTTCATATGCCCTTGGAGGCTGTATAAATTGGCTGCAGCTTTTTAAAGGACAATCTTATAGTACCAACTGAAATTAAAAATTCACATATACTTTCATCTAGCACTTCCATTTCTAGAAAAATATATGTACACAAAGATATCTGTAAAGGAATGTCCATGTAGCATTGCTTTTTTAATAGTGCCCCCAAAAATGAGATACATGGCATGAGTAAGGACTACAATAATTTGTGGTCCATCTAATAATGTATTAAATATTTTTAAAAAAAAATTTTTTTTTTCAACGTTTATTTATTTTTGGGACAGAGAGAGACAGAGCATGAACGGGGGAGGGGCAGAGAGAGAGGGAGACACAGAATCAGAAACAGGCTCCAGGCTCTGAGCCATCAGCCCAGAGCCTGACGCGGGGCTCGAACTCACGGACCGCGAGATCGTGACCTGGCTGAAGTCGGACGCTTAACCGACTGCGCCACCCAGGCGCCCCTTAAATATTTTTTTAAAATAACGAGGTAATGGGGTACCTGGGTGGCTCAATCAGTAAGTGTCCGACTTTGGTTTAGGTCATGATCTTGCAATCCGTGGGTTCGAGCCCCATGTTGGACTCTGTGCTGACAGCACAGAGCCTGAAGTCTGCTTCTGCTTCTGTGTCTCCCTCTCTCTCTGCCCCTCCCCTGCTCATACTCTGCCTGTCTCTCTCTCTCAAAAGTAAACATTTAAAAAGTCTTTTAAATAACAACAACAAGGTAGGTCCGATGGTGACATAGAACATCTAGGATATATTGATGAGAGAAACAAAGAAAGTTCAAGAACAAATGATCCCATTTTTGTAAAAACAAAATTGTACATATGTGCATAGGTAAGTGTTTGGATGGGTACATGTCAAAACATTAATAGCAATTACTCCTAGACTCTCATTTTTCACCTGATACATCATTCACTGCTAAATATTTTTGAATAAGAGTGTACCATTTAAATGAAATATAAAACAAGAGGCTACATTTTTAAGTATTCAGGGTAGTGAGACACCCCATCCACGCCTTGACCATATCTAAGTTTTTGTGGGCTTTCTTCTCAGAGTCCAATTTTGGAGCCCTTGTCAGAGAACCTCATGTCCAGGCTGATCTCTCAGGTCCTGGCCACCCTCCCAGGATCATATGCCAAACCACAGGCAGTCACTGACGCTAGTATTGGAAGAACTGCCTTGTTAGCCCCATTCCCCAGAGATGGCAGCAAATTTGGACGATGACACACTTGGGGCTCTGTGCCAGTGAGAACCATGGAATCATGTAGAAGCATGGATAAAACCTTCCAGTCCCTTTCCCAGACATGCCTTCCTGCCCCTGACCAGCAGAAGCACCCCCACAAGGCTGGCTGCTCTTCCTCTTCAACTCCTTCCTGATGCCTTCCTCTCTTCTAGGTTGGGCAACTTCCTCTGTCCTCCTGGAGTGGATAGCTCTGTGCCACTGTCAGAACAAGACATCATGACACATGCTGCCTGAGGGATGAAGGAAGTGCCAAGCCCAACCGACTCCAGTCCAGTCAGAGGCTCCCAATAAGGTGAGACTCTGCACTCAGGACTGCATACCCAACAGCGGTTTCTGAGCAGTTCAGGCAATTCCTCTCTAGGCTCTCTGCAATTTCTGGAGGGATGAGCCCCTTTCCCAAACTCGATCCTTTGCAGCAGTGTGCACATTGTGAGGTTTGTCTTTGACTCTCTTTCTTCTCTTTTTCTCTTTCTTTCCTTTTATAGTGCCTCTTCCTTATGCCACCCTCACACCTGCTATGTCTTCATGGACTCTCCCTTCCCTTATGAAAACCTAGCCACAAACAAACAAACACAAAGAGCCCAAATGGTTTACACAGTCAAGAGTATTTCCTTTCAGGGAAATTTTCCTGAGTCAAAGAGAAAATATGTGATGGACTGCCAGAAAGTTTCAATCACTTGGGGAGGTATTCATGGGTAGTCAGGATTGGATGATCCTACAGTGAACCCCTGGACATGGTCATCATCTTTGTCTTCTCTTAAAAATGGACCAAGACTTTTCTTTCCACTTCTAGGAACTAATGATCAAACTGACAAACTCAGAAAATAGAGTAAGTCCTGTTATCCAGGTGCTTCTACTTATAAAGGTCACTTTGGAAAGAGGCAACTCTTATTATCCAGAAAGTTTGTGATCTGTCAGGAGTTGTGGGGACCTCTTCTGTGATAGAATTCCTACAGGAGTTTAAAAGAAACAACTCTGCACTGTTTCATAGGACTTGTTAACAGGGCTTCTATGTCCATGGTCCCTTCTGCTGGTGGTTGTTGTTGTTGTTGTTGTTGTTGTTGTTGTTGTTTTACAAAGGCTCTGTATTGAAAGGAGGTATTACTTTTTCCATTTCCCAGATGAAGAAACTGGGGAACCCAAAATGAGGTGATTTTCCTAAGGTCTCCAGAAAAATTTTCATGGCCAATCTGGGACCAAAGCCAAAATCTTTTGGTTCCTGGATTAAGACCATTTTCACACACTACACTACTTTTTCTCCATCCACATCCTTTTAAAAAGCAAGTCATGGGGTGCCCAAGTGGCTCCATTCATTAAGCTTCCAACTCTTGATTTTTGTTCAGGTCATGATCTCATGGTTTGTGAGATCAAACCCCACATCAGGCTCCGTGCTGACAGCAGAGAGCCTGCTTGGGATTCTCTCCCTTTCTCTTTGCCCCTCCCCCTCTTGTTCATTCTCTCTCTCTCTCTCTCTCTCTCTCTCTCTCTCTCTCTCTCTCTCAAAATAAATAAATAAACTAAAAAAAAGCAAGTTTCTTCTCTAGTAGTTCCGCATTCCTGGCTTCCCACCCCCTTCCACACCACATTATTCTCCTCTGCCCATAGGGAGCCGATATGCTGCACTATTCGTCAGGCAGGATAATCTCCAGGAGCTATAAGGAAAATGAGGAGGATTCCAAGGTTCAGGGCAGCCCACCTTCCAACTGCTTCTGGGGCTTTCTCCATTCTTATGAGCAGCTTTGCCACAGGAGCTTTATGGGCATTACCCCAGGTAGCAGCCATAGCCTGCTAAATGTCCAGTAGAGACCATTCCCTTCTTACAACCTTCCTGAGAGGAACTGAGAGGAAACATCTCACATTTCCTAAACCATAAACTCAGGGCCACCTGCTCCTATTTGGAGGGTCCAGTTACAGTGACAGACTAGTTAGGTGATGGAAGTGCAGGATGAGAATAAAACATAGATCCTAAATGGGTGAGCTGGGACAGAAAGAGCATTACTTCTGAGTTAGCTCTGTGATCCAACCCTATGTTTAGTGGCCCTGGGGACATTAATCCATCCTTCTGGTTCTTAATTTAATGATCTGAAAATGAGAATAATATCTATTCTCCAATTCTAAAACGGGAATTAAACTAGAAAAAAACGTGGTAGACACCCATCACTGGCCAAAGTCACAAGATAGCACAGTGGGAAAGGAAGAAACAAAGAGAAACATAGAAACTGGAATAGTTAGGGAATGTTTAAGAGATACCATAGCCCAGTGGTTAAGAGCATGGACTTTGAGGATAGATGGAACTGAATTCAAATTCCAGTTCTACCATTTATTAACTCTGTGACTTCGAGGATGTCACAGAACCCCTTTGAGCTTCAATGTTTTCATCTATAAAATTGAAATAATAATACCTACGTCACATAATTTCTGTGGTCACCAAATGAAAAGCACATAGGTAAAGCTCTTAGAACAATACCTGGTTTATAGAAAGGGCTCAATACATGAGTGGCTACAATTTTTAGATCTCATGCATCATCATTCCATAATGAAACCAATTCAGAATAAGTCTATAGCATAGTATGAATTTCCACATTGTTATAATTGAAAAGTCTTATGTTCACTCTCTTGAGTAGTATCATGGTGACATCCTTTAGTTAGAAATATAAAAGCAGATAGGCCAGCGGAGGTGAATAAATCCATTTCTAAGGGGCAAGAAGCTAAGTAAACCAAGTGGGCAGTGTGATGTAGTTGGACATTTGGAGAACTCAAGGTATCCAGACATCAGGTGACCACTTAACACTGAGTTATGCTCAGCAAGTCACTTCCCTAAGCTTTGGTTCCTCATCTGTGAGATGCGAATAGTGACTGTTGCAGCTGAAGTGTCTCAGAATAGCTCTGATGATTATATGAGATAATGTATGTACAAGTGGCTTACAGAGAGGCTGTTCTTAATTAGTTCATACTGTTTCTCCCAATAGTCTAATTGTGAAGTTTAAGATTTCTTGGGTTTAGACATGGACACAGCTCATTTGTGCACTGCCAACTCTGATTTCCTCCCCAAAAGCTATGATTTATGACCAGCCCAGATCATTATGACAACCCTGTGAAGAAAGGCCAGACACACAGCATTTGCTTAGTTCTGGGAACCAAATTTTAATGACAGTGACAGTGTGGAGTAGGTTTGCTGTAGAGAGACCTGGATGACAGAAACACTCACTCCCAGAAAAACCTGGAGACCAGTAGAACAGGACTGAAAAATTGATAGGCTTAATTGCCAGCATTTACTGAGCACTTACCAAGAACCAGGAACTCTCACCTCATCCTCATAAACACAACTTCATGAGTGATGTGCTGTTAACACCCCCATTTTAGAGATGAGGAAACTGAGGCTCAAAGAGGATAAGTGACTTTCTCAAGATCATAAGGCTATTAAATGAAAGAGCCGGGATCCCAGGCCAGTGTCTGGGCTTTTCACCACTGCACCGTCTGCCTTTTTTGACTGATGTTTAGATTTCTTAAGGGCTTTCATGTTGAAGAATAAACTTGTTCTGTGAGATTCTAAAGGGCCAAACACTGTCCAAGTAATAGGACTGAAACTAGTGTTACATATTATCAAAAATTATTTTTAATGGTGTGCTGACAATTAGATTATGTCTCCTTCAGTTTTTTTTTTGAGAGCAAAAGATTGGAAATCCCTTATCTAAAAAAAAGGATTTGCTATTGGTTATTAAAGTCATTCATTTTATTCATATTCTGATTGTTCCTTCATTTGACTTCTTTGAGGTTTTCTATCTTGAGTCAGTGCATCTAGTAAGATTTGGGATGAATGAAAATATGTCTTTCATTTGTTAGGCAAAAGACAGAATAATGCATAAGGTTCAAGTCATCTTGATGACAAAATGATTTCAGAAAAGAGAAACATAGAAGCTGAGAATCTGGAAACTGTTTCTCCTAAAACGTGTCTGTATATTCTTTGAGAAGTCTTTGGGTACCACCAGGGATACGCATTCCTCAAAATAGAAACTGTTGGACCAAATAACTTATGAAACCCTTTTAGTAGGTGGATTTCTCAGTTATGTAGCCCATCAAGAGGTCTTATTACCATGTATAAGGTGCCTTGGTTTTAATTTGAGGAGTCATGTTATATGGTATCACTAGCATAGTCTTTGGATCCCAATAAACATGACTTTAAATTCAGATTTTTCCCTTTATGGGCAAAACAAAACAAAACAAACAAACAAAAAAGGTTAAACTTTCCATGCCTTAGTTTTCTAATTTTTAAAACTGGTGAATCTGTACAATTTGTAGTAGTGGTGATGTTGATGATAATGAAAAACCCACACCTCGTTATTTTGGAAAAGAATTAAATCCTTGATCTGTCTATCAGCACCGTGTGTAGTTTATATTGGAGCACAAAAGTGATAGTAACTAAGCGGGCTTCTCAAATGTTCAAATCTATAAAAATAATCCTTTTTTAGAAAACAGTACAGAGCTTCCTAAAAAAATAAGATTATAACTACCCTATGGTAGTTATAATAAGATTATAACTACCCTATGGTAGTTATAATCTGGGCCCCCAGGCCTGAGGCCCAGTACTATCAGTACTATAGGGTCCAGCAATTCCACTTCTGGGTATTTATTCACAGAAAACAAACATACTAAATTAAAAAAAATGTATGTACACTTATGTTCACTGCAGCATTATTTACAATAGCCATGACATGAAAACAGCCTAAATGTCCATGGATGAATGAATGGCTTAAGATGTGGCATGTACACACACACACACACACACACACACACACACACACACACACACGAATGCTATCCAGCCATAAAAAAAGGAATGAAAACTTGCCGTTTGCAATGACATGGATGGATCTTAAGGGCATTATTCTAAGTGAAATAAATCAGATAGAGAAAAACAAATACATATGATCTCACTTATATGAGGAATATAAAGAAGAAAAAAAACCCTCATAGATGCAGAGAACAGAGTGGTGGCTGCCAGAGGCAGAGGGCAGGAAGTGGGTGAAATGGGTGAACGGAGTTCAAAGGTACAGACTTACAGTTAAAAAATGAATAAGTCATGAAAATGTAATGCATTTTTAGCATAGTTCATAATATTGTACTGCATTACTTTAAAGTTGCTAAGAGAGTATATCTTAAAAGTCTTCATCACAAGAAAAAGAACTTGTAATTATGTATGGGAATGGGCATTAACTAGAATTATTGTGGCAACCATTTTGCAATTTATACAAATATTGAATCATTATGGTGTATACCTGAAACTAATATAATATCATATGCCAATTATATACCTCAATAAAAAAATAACAATCCTGTTTGTTCTTATGGCAACAGATGGTCAATAACAGCTGGACCAGTGTATCCCATTTTGTTCTCTTGGGCATATCTACCCACCTGGAAGAGCAGATCCCACTCTTTCTTCTTTTTCTACTGATGTATGCAATCAACATTTTTGGGAACTTTGCCATCATCACATTGATTATCTCTACTCCACGTCTCCACACCCCCATGTACATCTTCCTCAGTAATTTGGCTTTGGCAGACATCTGTTTCACCTCCACCACGGTCCCCAAGATGCTACAGAACATTTTCTCGCCTACAAAGGCCATTTCCTACATGGGCTGCTTAGCCCAGACCTATTTCTTCATTTGCTTTGCAGCCATGGAAAACTTCCTTCTGGCTGTGATGGCCTATGATAGATACATCGCTATCTGCTACCCTTTCCACTACCCTATGATCCTGACCAGAATGCTGTGTTCACAGATGGTGGCTCTGTGCCATATCCTCTCCCATCTTCATGCCCTGCTGCACACCTTTCTTATGGGCCGATTAATCTTCTGTGCAGATAACAAGATCCCCCATTTCTTCTGTGACCTCTACCCTCTGATGAAGATTTCCTGCTCCAGCCCCTACCTCAACACCCTGATGATTCACACGGAGGGTGTTATTGTCATCAATGGAGCTCTGGCTTTCATCATTGCCTCCTATGCCCGCATCATCTCAGTGGTCCTCCAGATCCCCTCGGCCAAGAGCAAATGGAGAGCTTTTTCTACCTGTGGCTCCCACCTCACTGTGGTGTCTATCTTCTATGGCACACTCACATGGGTCTACTTCCGGCCCCTTACCAGCTATTCAGTGACTGAGGGTCGCATTCTGACAGTCATGTACACAGTGGTGACCCCCATGCTGAACCCCTTCATTTACAGCCTGAGGAATGGGGATGTCAAGGGAGCCTTCAGAAAATGGGTGAGCAGAATGTGGACTTCTTCCTTTAGATAAAAACCCAAAACACAGTTCCCAGTTTTATCTATGATTCTGGGGAAACAGTTTTGCCCTTTGCATATCTGTTTCCTTTAGAACTTCTCAGAAATATCTAAATTAGGAACATATTATGGATTTTACCATTGACTGTCCCTTAATTCCAAAGCACGTGAAACTATGTATTTAGTGTAAGCCACTTGTGTAACTTTAATTATAATTGAGAATGTTTTCTGGTTCTGCCATTAAACAACAAGGTTGTAACATTCTTAGATGCAGGCAACAGAAACCAATTCTGGTTGATTCATGGAGGAAATGACTTTATTAAAAGAGTATGTGAAACTCATGAATTTCCAAGAAGGCTAAGCAACCGGGCTCAATAAAATAAACAAGACTAAGAAAGATCATATGGTCATAACCACAATCAAAATCATATCCTAGAATTGGTCTGATGAGGTCACTGCTGTAGACTCTTTTCACTGCCGCGTATATCATCAACAACACTATCAGTACTAGCCATTTGCATAGCCCCTGGAGGCCTGACAAACAGATGTGACAACCTCCAGAAAGAACTGCCCACTTCTTGTTCTTTGTAACAACACATCTAGATTCAAAATAAGGTGGTCCATGTGGCTGGCCAAGACTTGGTCATGGCGTCCATGCTCTAGTTCTCAAGGAAACCGGGCAAGCAATATTGCTGCTTTCATTATCTGTAAGTGGGTGAGAGGTTCTACCTCCCACCAAGACAAATGAAATGGTGGAACTACTCCAATATGGGAAGAGAGACATAATGACAAATATCTACTATTTAGGGTCAGGAATTAAGCACTGTCACAGCTCTCCAACTTGCATTTTCTTAACCTTTATTAGCTGCACCATTCAGGGATAACTTAAACTCTTTTTGTCTCAGCATGCTCCTAATCTTCTCTGTAGCTAATTTGTGGAACTTGCCTATATTACTGGGCATTTGCCAACTAATCAGTGCTAGAAATGAGAAATGGTCCGAGAGCTAAGATGTCTATTAAAATGTCAATTCTTTGGTTTCATGGGTGTTTCCAGTTTCTTTCTTAAAGGAAAAGGTGAGAAGGACCTCCCAGGACATGGGGCAGAAATTACAAGGGCAGGCTGATTTATAGGCCATCAGACTGTAGAAAGTTTTCTTGTAGGATATGAGCAGTTATAGCACTGAATTGAGAAGGAGCTAACATTGTGGTAATTTTGTGTAATGGGATAGAAGAATGGTTTCTTGGAACCTATATGTAAGTATTGGTCACCAATGAAACTGGTTTGAGGAGCTAAACTCCTTGAGTCTTTGACTGCATCAGGATAATAAATTCTTCCAAGGTAAAGAGGGCCCTGACACTTATAAAATGATAATAACAGAGAAATGAAACCAACTTTTGATTACTTAACTCTGGTTCTTCACACTTTCCAGGAAGTACCTAACATATCCAATATTTTTCTTCTGGATTATACTGTTTTCTTTTACTTTGTCTTTCCTGCCTCCTTGGCCTACCTTCCTCCTTTCTGTGTCTTTAGGTGGCAGTTCCATGGCTGATCTCCTTTATGCTTTACCAAATGATTTGCATCACCTGTTAGCACAGTAGCCTCTTCTAAGAAGCCCCAAATGCCCCTATGGAAAGAACTTTCTTCAGGTAAAGAAATGGACAAGAGAGTAAATTAATACATTAATAATTGAAGAACTGGTAAATGCTATGGAAAAATTTTGTATTTAGATAATACACTTCCACTTCTAGGAGTTTATCTCACATAATGGATATATATAATGAATAAATATATTTTATGTTCAATACACTTTTGTTTATGATAGTGAAAAATTAGAAATAATCTTCATGTATACGAATGGAATTCTGGTTCATTTTGTTTGGTAGTTAGATAGACAGTATTATCTGTTCACAATTCTTCCTTCCTTTTCTTTCTTTGTCATGGCTTTTCTGGGGCAGAATCCACACCTCCATCCCATTGACTTTGGGCTGGCTTTAGCTAGCAGTTTATGAACAGGCATAGCAAATGCTGCTTCCAATAAAAAGCTTTGAAAGGATTTAGATCATTTGGTTTGCTCTCCTGAGCTCTGGCATTCACCATGAGATAAAAAGCTCATCTCATGTAGCTAAAGCCCCTTAGCTTTAGTCTCAGAATGTGAAACACATAGAGCAGACCTGAACTTGACCCAGGACTGATGCACGGTTGCCTCTTCTAACCTGCAAATTTTTGACCAAGGAATAAATATCTATTGTTATAAGCCACTGAGGTTTGGGGAATGTCTCTTCTTCAGTACTTTGAAGGAAATTTCAACCAATACATTACACACATACCATGAACTGCTGTGCAGTCAATAAAAAGAATAAGGCAGATTAATTCCTGGCCTTACTCTCAGATCATCAATAACCTTTAGATACATACAGATATCCAAACCATTAACCACCAGCAGTTTGTTCTTTTCTCCCATTATTTTTTTCACTTGTATGCTATTGATGATGATGATGTTGATGATGATGATGGTGATGATGATATACACACATATGGTGCTCATGAGCTGGTCGTTATTATGAGTGCTTTACATATATTTTATTCATAAAATCCTTTCAACAACCCTAAATTATAGATACACTTTCTCTCTTCTTTACAGATGGGTAACTGAGGCAGAGGGTAGTTGAATCACTGTGAAAGATCATTCTAGTGTAAGCCCTATAGTTGGCTTTTCTTCCTGTAATGCAAGTGCCTGACTTAACTTTGGTTTTGGAGGAATCCATTTTAAAGGCTATCTCAAATAAATACATTGCCAGCCACACTCCCTGCCACTTTCTATCCACACACACACACACACACACACACACACACACACACACACAGAATGCTCATTTGTTTTAGAGATCTTGATTGATTTAAATTAACTGACTATTTGGGCTGTTTGCTTTTTTCTCATCCCACACTTTAAACTCCTGCTCTTATGTTTTAAATCTGCCCACAAAGTGAACTTGTGAAACCCTAGGTCCCTCATTTTACCTCAATAAAAACAGAACACCAAGCCCAAGCTCTCTCACGCTCCCTTTCTACCTGTGAACCTGCTGTGTGCCCCTAGGTATGCTATATGCTTTCCAGGACCTGTGAGTAATCAACCTTTTTTTTTTTTCAAAGTTTCCCGGTGCTTATTACTGAGGCCTCTTGCAATTTATAGTAAGAACCACAGGGGTAGGTCCAGCTACAACACTGGTTATCAACAGCCTGAGAAAATAATTACACAGCAAGTAATGACAAAAGTGGGATTCTAATTCATAGTATCTGGCTCCAGAACCCATCCCCTTAAACACTATCCTACACCATCTTCAAGAAAGCCCATTAGCATTTCTCTTGGGTTTCTGTACTCTGTTTCATGCTGACCTCTTCAAGGAGAATAATTTCTGGAAGATAATATGTTTGCACAAAAGAGCTACTTACTTCTATTGTGTCAGTGTAATTATAAGTACTGTACTCTTTATCTCCCAAAGGTGTGTGTTTCTTTACACCAACACTTAACTATCTGAAAAGGAAATAAAGAAAACAATCCCGTTTGCAACAGCATCAAAAAGAATAAAATATTTAGGAATAAACTTAACCAAGGAGTTGAAAGATATGTACACTACAAATGGTAAAATGCTGATGAAATAAATTAAAGCAGACACAAATAAATAGAAAGATATACCACGTGCATGGATTGGAAGAATTAATATTGCTAAAATGCCAATACTACCCAAGGGGATATTCAGATTCAACACAATCTCTATAAAAATTTCAAAGGCATTTTTCACAGAAAAACATTCTAAAATACTTATGGAACAAGAGAAGACCCCAAATAGCCAAAGCAATTTTGATAAAGAACAAAGCTGGAGACATCATATTTCCTAATTTTAAACTGTATTACAAAGCTACAGTAATCAAAAACAGTATGGTACTAGCATAAAAACAGACACATAGGCCAATGAAAAGAATAGAGAGCCCAGAAATAAGCCCAAGCACAAATAGTCAACTAAACTTTGACAAAGGCACCAAGAACACACAAAGGAAAAAGGATAGTCTTTTGAATGCATGATGTTGGATAACCTGGATATCCATATCCAAAAGAATGAAACCTGACCCCTACATTACACCAGTCACAAAAATTAACTTGAAATAGATTAAAGAGTTGAAATGTAAGACATGAAACCATAAAACTCCTAGAGGAAAACATAGAGAAAAACCTTCTTGACATTGATCTTGGTAATCTTTTTTAAAAAAAATTTTAATGTTTATTTATTTTTGAGTGAGAGAAAGAGAGACAGAGTATGAGTAGGGGAGAGGCAGAGAGGGAGATACAGAATCTGAAGCAGACTCCAGGCTCTAAGCTGTCAGCACAGGGCCTGATGTGGGGCTCAAACTCACAAACCACGAGATCGTGACCTGAGCCAAAGTCAGACACTTAACCAACTGAGCCACCCAGGTTCCCCTTGGCAACCTTTCTTTTTCAATATGTCATTAAAAGAATGGGCAAAAAAATCAAAAGCTGACAAACAGGATTTCATGAACTAAAAAGTATCTGCACAGCAAAAGAAAGAATCAACAAAATGAAAAGGCAATGTATGGAATGGAAGAAGACAATGGCAAACCATATATTTGATAAGGGGTTACTATCCAAAGTATATAAGGAACTCATACAATTCAATAGCAAAAACAAAGCAAATGAAACCATATTTTCCTATTAAAATGAGCAAAGGACCACAATAGACATTTTCCCAAAGAAGACATACAAGTGACTAACAGGTATATGGAAAATGCTCAATATCACTAATCATCAGGGAAATGCAAATCAAACCACAATAAGATATCACCTCACACCCATTGCAATGGCTATTATCAAAAAGACAAGAAATAATAAGTGTTGGCAAGGATGAGGAGAAATTGAAACTCTTCTACACTGTTGATGGGAATGTAAAATGATACAGCTGCTATGGAAAACACAGTATGAAAAGTTCCTCAAAAATTTAAAAATAGACCTACCACATGATCCAGCAATTCCATTTCCAGGTATACACACAAAGGAAAGAAACTAGTGCCTAGAAGAGATATCTGCACTCCCATGTTCATTGCAGCATCATTGACAATAGTCAAGATATAGAAACTAACTATGTGTCTGTCAACAGATGAATGGATAAAGAAATTTGGGTATGTATATACAACGGAATATTATTCAGGTTTAAAAGATTATATGTAGTCATTTGCAACAACATGGATGAACCTGGAGGACCTTATGCTAAGTGAAATAAGCCAGACATAGAAATGAAACAAAACTGCATGATATCTCCTAATCTAAAAGAATCTAAAAGAATCAAATACTTAAGAAGCAGACAGTAGAACAGAAGTTACCAGTGGCAGAGAGTTGGGGGAAATGGGGAGATATTGCTTAAAGATACAAAGTTGCAGTTGTGTAGGATAAGTATGAAGTCTAGAGATCTAATGTACAGCATGATAAACATAGTTAGTAATATTGCACTGCCTATTGAAAATTTGCTAAGAGATTGGATTCCAGGTGCGCTTAGCACACACACACAAATGGTAACTATGTGAGGAGACGATATGTTAATTAGCTTGACTGAAGTAATCACATCACTATGTATGTCTGTACCAAACCAACATGTTGTACACCTTAAATATATAAAATTCTTATTTAAAAAATAAAATAAATAAAATAAAAAATCTTTCTAGTGTTCCTTCCTCACTCCTTGATGACTTTAGCATCTGATTCTCTGTCTCCACCACTATTTAATTCTCACATTTGGAAATACCAATATCCATACAAATGGTTTATCTAGCAACTTGGATTCTCCATTCCTACCCTGTTTAGCTCCAGCAATCTTTTCCTTCACCTCATCTCAGCCACCCACTCATATGGTTATATCTTAGACTTTGCTATTACAAGCTCTTTCACCTGACTTAATTCAGATCTCCAACTCCATCCATTCTCTGACACTGCTGAGATTACCATTGCTTGAGATTGTTTTTCATTATCCATCACTTCATTCATGCTCTTCTTTCCCACCTTAACAAGAATATATTTTATGGTCCAGAACTGTAACCATCTTCTTGCAAACACCCTTAGTTCTATCATCTCATTTTGCTCTACCTGGCAAAATTCCAGCCCTAGGTAAACCCAACATTTGGTTTTGATGACCTGAATATAGTTGGAGAACATCACCCAATCATGCTGATTTAATATTAAGCTTCTGAACAAAACACCAATATTGGCAGAGTTGGGGCTTACCATAACATCTCCTAGAACTTCACTTTCCCAAACTCTAGCATATTCCACACATTTCTTTCTACAATTCTCTAAAACAACCCTGCTCCCACTACTCTCTATTGAAGTCTCTTCAAATACATGACATCTTCCTGCCATCAAATCCATCAGCCCACCTACATCTGAACCCATGTATGCTGACTTCCTTTTTGTTAGAGGGGGAAATGTGGCTCAGCCCCTTGATAAAATCGTCCCCTATGATTTGATATGAATCCTCTTTTGAGGCCTTTATTCTTGCAATTAAATACTTTCTCTCTTGAATTATTAATTTTTAATTACATACTGGATTACTTCTATCAGCAAGCAAACAAGCTTAATATCTTTATCCTTTACAAAAATTAAGAAGAAATTCTCCCTTGACTCATGTCCTTCTCAAATTACACACCACTTTTTGTCTACCTTCTCAAAAAAACCAAACCAAACCAAAACAAAAAAACTATACTTCAGAAGTATCTATCATCACAGCCTCCACTCTCAGTTGCAATTTTATCATAAAAGGAATGTAATTAGAATTTTTCCCTTAACACTTCACTTAAGTACTCTGATTTTCAAAGTTTCCAGTAATCTATATCTTGCCAAATCTAATAATCAATTATGTTTTCTTTAATGACCTCTTAACTACATTTGAGTGAGTGAGACTCCTGTATTCTGGATATACTCTTCCCTAGGATTATTACATACTAAATTACCTGCCTTCTTTCTACTAATGGCCACTTGTCAGTTTCCTTTCCTACCTCTACTCCCAGACCTTTAAATTTTTATGTTTTTATTCATTGAGAGAGAGAGAGAGAGAGAGAGAGAGAAAGAGACAGTGCAACCAGGAGAGGGACAGAGAGAGAGGGAGACACAGAATCTTAAACAGGCTCCAGGCTCCAAGCCAGCTGTCAGCACAGAGCCTGACACAGGACTTGAACTCACGAACTGTGAGATCATGACCTGAGCCAAAGTTGGACGCTTAACCAACTGAGCCACCCAGGCGCCCCTGAGTTCCACTCCCAGGCCTTTAAATCTTTAGGTGTGCACCTATCTCAGGGCTCTTCTCTTTTCTATGTTCTCTTACTATGTGATTCTATCCAGTGCTATGGCTTGAAACACGATCTACATTTGGTTGTGACATTTCTATCTCAAGACAAGATGTCTCCATGAGCCTCAAGAATTATATATTCACCTGCCTATGAAATATCTCCACTTGGGTAGACATCACAAAATTAACATGGCCATACAGACTTAGTGATTTTGCCCCCCTCCCAACCGAATCTGCATTACTTCCACCTCCACAGAGACTGTCACATATATTAGAAATTAGCAAAATGATTCCATCCACTTCCACAGTCCATCCTTGATTCTTCTTTTTCCCCTGAAATATTACATCAAGTCTATCAGTGTGTTTAAACAGCTCCACTTACCTTTAGTCCCAAATCAGACCACCTACTTCTGGTGTTAGAGCCATTATGAAGACTCTCCCACCCAGTCTCTATTACCAGTGGCCTAGATTGTCTTTTATGAAGTGACATGAACACTCAGATGGAATAATTCAGTATAAATACTGAACTTCTTATTAGTACTGTGAGTTGAAAATAATGCGAGACTGTAAAATTATTACTGCTTTAAAAGAGGTTTAGCAGCACTTTCAACAGTATCCAAATTATGGAAAGAGCCTAAATGTCCATCAATGATGAATAGATAAAGAAGATGTGGTTTATATATACAATGGAATACTGCTTGGCAATGAGAAAGAATGAAATCTGGCCATTTGCAGCAATGTGGATGGAACTGGAGAGTGTTATGCTAAGTGAAATAAGTCATACAGAGAAAGACAGATACCATATGTTTTCACTCATATGTGGATCTTCAGAAACTTAACAGAAGACCATGGGGGAGGGGAAGGGGGGAAAAGTTACAGAGAGGGAGGGAGACAAACCATAAGGGACTCTTGAGGACTGAGAACAAACTAAGGGTAGATAGGGGGTTGAGGAGAGGGGAAAGTGGGTGATGGTCAGGGAGGAGGGCACTTGTTGGGATGAGCACTGTGTGTTGTATGGAAACCAATTTGACAACAAATTATAATTTAAAAATAAAAATAAATAAAAATAAAAGAGGTTTAGGCTACTCCATGGTCCACTCAAAACTCACTCTCCTGGGTGAAACACCTGTACTCTGAAAACTATAAAACACTGATGAAAGAAATTGAAGATTACACAAATAAATGGAAAGATATTCCATGTTCATGGACTAGGAGAACAAATATTGCTAAAATGTTCATGCTACCAAAAGCAATCTATAGATCTAATGCAGTCCCTCTAAAAATATCAACAGCATTTTTCAAAGAACTAGAACAAATAATCCTAAAATTTGTATGAAACCACTGAAGACCCTGACTAGCCAAAGCAATCCTGAGAAAGAAGAACAAAAGTGGAGACATCACAATCCCAAATTTCAAGATATAATACAAAGATGTAGTAATCAAAACAGTACTGGCACAAAAGTAGACATAGATCAATGGAACAGAATAAAGAGCCCAGAAATAAATCCAATATTATATGGTTAACTAACCTTTGACAAAGGAGGCAGAATATGCAATGGGAAAAAGTCTCTTCAAGAAACGGTGTTGGGAGACTGGATAGTAGCATGCAAAAGAATGAAACTGGACCACTTTCTTGCACCATACATAAAAATAAACTCAAAATGGATTAAAGACCTAAATGTGAGACCTGAAACCACAAAGATCCTAGATGAGAATGCAGGCAGTAATTTCTCTGACATTGGCCATAGCAACATTTTTCTACATATGGCTCCGAAGGCAAGGGAAACAAAAGCAAAAATTAACTATTGAAACTACGTTACAATAGAAAGCTTTTGCACAGCAAAGAAAACAAGCAATAACACAAAAATACAACCTACTGAATGGGAGAAGATATTTGCTAATGATATATCTTATAAGGGGTTAATATCCTAAATATATAAAGAACTTATGCAACTCAACACCAAAAAACCCCACCAATAATCCAATTAAAAAGGGCAGAAGACATGAACAGACACACCAAAGAAGACATACAGATGGCCAAGAGACACATGAAAAGATGCTCGACATCACTCATCATTAGGAAAATGCAAATCAAATCCACAATGAGATATCACCTCACACTTGTCAAAATGGCTAAAATAAAAAACATGAGAAATAACAGCTGTTGGTGAGGATATGGAGAAAAAGAACCCTTGTGCTGTTGGTGGGAATTCAAACTGGTGTAGCCACTGTGAAAAACACTATGTAGGTTCCTCAAACAATTAAACAGAGAATTACCATATGATCAAGTAAGTCCACTACTTAGTATTTACCCAAAGAAGACAAAACAAAATCATGAATTCAAATATATATATATATATATATATATATATATATATACATATATATATATATGCACCCCTATGTTTATTGCAGCATTATTTATAATAGCCAAGATATGGTAGCAACCCAAGTGCCCATTGGTAGATGAATGGATAAAGAATATGTGATACACACACACACTTACACACACACACACACACACACACACACACACACACACACACACACACCATGGAATATTACTCAGCCATAAAAAAGAATGAAACCTTGCCATGTTCAACAATGTGGATGGATCTAGAGGGTATAATGCTAAGTGAAATAAGTCAGTCAGAGAAAGACAAAACCATATGATTTCACTCATAAGAAACAAAACAAATGAACAAAGGAAAAAGAGACAAACAAAACAACAAGACCCTTAAATATAAAGAACAAGCTGGTGGTTACCAGAGGGGAGATGGGTGGGAGGATGGGTAAAATTGGTGAAGGGGATTAAGAGTACACTTACCATGACAAGCACTGAGTAATGTGTAAAATTGTTGAATCACTATATTGTGCACCCAAAACTAATGCAACACTGTAAATTAATTATACTGGAATTATAGATAGATGATAGATAGATAGATAGTTAGATAGATACAAAAACACTCTCCTGTATAATGGTATTGTAACTCACTTTAACTTTTCTCTGGAAAACAGTACATGCCACAACATCACTAAAATGATCAAAATTCTGCAAGCCTTACTATGTGTAATAATCTGGTTTAGTAATCCCCTATGCCCTATATTAGATCTGAAAGATGAGAGATTCAGATGTTGAGATCTAAAAACATCTGTTCAGTTCCAATATGATGAGATTCTAGGTCAGTCAATGGGGACCAGAACTATTTATTCATGAACTCACTTCTTTCTACCAGATCCAAACAAGAGGGAGCCAACAAGGAAGATTATTCCACAGGAATGTGAACCATACCAGTTATTAGGAATGTAATCCATATATTTGAGGTATTTTCAAGTTAAATCTTAACTCTGTGCTCAGGAGATGTTCTGCCATCCCCCATTTACCTGGGAACCAGGTTGGAAGTTTCTTGAGATGCAGAGTTTCCTGAAAAGCCTTCGCAGAGCTCCCTTAACCTCCTGGTTCCTCAGGCTGTAGATCAGTGGGTTTAGCATAGGAGTAACTACTGTGTAAAACATGGCGACTTGGCGATCCTGGTCCAAGTCATAGCTGGAGGATGGCCGGAGATACATGTGGATCACAGAGCCATACAGGAGCAGCACAACCAGAATGTGGGAGCTACATGTGGACAGGGCTTTGCGCAGGGCAGCAACTGAATGCGTGCGAGCTATGGCAACAGCAATGCGGGCATAGGAACCTAAAATGAAGAAGAAGGGGCTGACCACCACAGCTACGCCCTCAGTAAATATTAGCATTTCATTGACCACTGGTCGGGTGCAGGAGAGTTTTAACAAGGGTGTGATGTCACAGAAGAAATGGGTGATCTGGTTGCCACAAAAGGTTAAGCGGGTGACCAACACACTATAAAGCAGGCTGTTGAGGCTGACAACCACCCACGAGGTCAAGGTTATACGCAGACAGAGGCCACGGCTGATGATGGCAGAGTATCTTAATGGGTCACAGATGGCAACATAGCGGTCATAGGCCATGGCAGCCAGCAAGTGGCCTTCCATGCTGCCCACAGCCATAAAACAGAAGAGCTGGATCATGCAGCAATTAAAGGAGATGATTCTATTCACAGACAGTGTGTGCACCAGCATCTGGGGAACAGTGATGGTTGTCAGAAACATGTCGATAAAGGAAAGCTGGCTGAGCAGGAAATACATTGGAGTCTGAAGCTTGGGGTCTGAGAGGGCAACAATTACTAATAGGGCATTGCCCATAAGTGCCACCAGGTACATGGCAAGGACAATCCCAAAAATAACTGGCTGCATCTCTGCCCAGCTGGACAGGCCCAATAAGAAAAATTCAGTTACTTCTGTCCTGTTTCTAGTGGCCATAACACATGATCTATAACACCTGCAAAGAGCAAGTGTTAGTATCAAATAATGCTGAAATCTACTCTGAGATAGCTTTTAGGAAACTTCTTGCACGCATACCCCTAGTTTCCAAAAGAGTTTTTTCCTTCATTTCTTTCCCTTGTCATTATCTTTCTATCTATCCACTGGAGTACCCACCCACTCTTTAGTTTATTCCAGGTTCATTTACTGACTATTTTATAATCTCTCAATGTGATATATATTAAGGGCATCAGGATAAATCACACATGGTTCCTGCATTTTCAAAATTCCCTGTATAACAAACAAGGGATCACTAAACACAAAATTTCTTTGGCGTTTGCTCTGCGCTAAACAGCATACTAAATATCATACGTTTAATTGTCACAACAATCCCGTATGGTACAAACTACTTTTATATTACAGACAAGAAAACTAAAGCAAAGAAACTACTTTGATGAAGGTCTTATAGGAGCTGGGAATCAAAACCTTGACTCAACCCTGTATAGTTTTATTAGACACAAGCACCACATTTCGCTGATTGTCAGAGTTGGAAAGAAACGAAACTTATGTCAAGGCTCCAGGCAAATGTCTGAGTCTCTACATCTCTGATGGGGCACTGGAGTGAAGATCTGGTCCTAACTTTGTATGTCCAAAAGCTATTGTTCTTTTGTAGGGGAGTTCTTCTTCCATTAAGTCAATTGAACTTGCCTGGGATGAGAGTAGAAATGGTTAATAACATCGTTGCTTTTATTAATGATTAATTTTCAATAAATAATGTAAACTGCCAGTGGATGGGAGTGTTTCTTTCCAGTTCAGGTTTTCCCTATAGGCAGATGTACATGGTACACCAAAGAGGTAACATTTTGGGACTACTATATGGATAAGGATATTTTGATGAAATACTGTATTTCTTCATGAATGTGAGAAAAATTGTTTTAAAATAGTAAGGTATAAAAGAACATACAATAAAAAGCATCAGTCTCTGACCCTAACTTTGCTCCATTTTGGTTTTATCACATCTGGTGGTTCGTACATTTACACCTTTAAATAAAATACTACTTGTTTATGTATCTATTTACCAGTTTTATCAATTTATCTTTTGGCTTTATACTACGCAAGATGGTTTATCTTGTTTCCATTATCCCCATTCTTCTCTCCTCCCTTCCCCAATTTTTTGATGATTATTTTAGTTCTTAAATTTGTTGCTTTTCTGCTTTCCAGCAGTATACTTAAAATCTATATTTTTTATTCCATCAACTGCTGACTCCACTTCTCTTCCTCATCCCTGACCCTCCCAACATTTAGAAAGCTATATCTTGATCTATATGTTGTCAAAATTGAAAACATATAAATTATGAGCTGGAACCACAATTATTTCTTTAAGGTAAAAACTATAAATTAGTAGACATTTACATTAGTATAACTACATAAATAATTTTCATTGCAGAGCCAAATGATGAGCTATAGTTGCATTTATTCTTTGATGAGTCCAGTGTCCCACCTCACTAAGGGAGAGTATTCCCAATATTCAGAGAAAGAATCAAAACACTTCTCTTAGTGATTTTCTTCACTCAAGATGATGGAGAGGCACTTAGGTGGCTCAATTGGCTGAGCGTCCAACTCCAGCTCAGGTCATGATCTCATGGTTTCTGAGTTCAAGCCCACATCAGACTCACTGCTGTCAGCCTGTCAGTGCAGAGACCACTTTGGATCCTCTCTCCCCCTCTCTTTGCCCCTCCCCAGCTTGTGCTCTCTTGAAAATAAATAAATATTTTTTTAAAAAAGGTCACGGAACAGGAGCTTAAATGATAACAAGGACTTACATTTTCCAGTGTCTGATAGTCTTTATATCTTCCTGTATCTTTCTCTATGTCTGTGGATATAGATCAATCTATACCCTCCTGTGATCCTATTACCCATTCAAGGCAGTGGTGACACAGAGATATTAACATGAAGATATAGATGAAGGTGAACAAGAAGAGATGGGAAGGAAGAGAGATGGGATAAGTTCCTTCATGGGGAAAGGATGAAAGAAAATGAACTTCAAGAAGGAAAAAGTGCCAAAGATATAGATTTATCCATTATGAAGAGAATGTATTAACATAGAGTCCATTTTCTTCCAAGAAAAGCAAAACAGTATTTTTAAACAAATTATATGCAAAAAGAGTAATAAGCAGTGGTAGTACTCTTGGCTGACTTCTTCAAGACTCATTTCTGTATATTTCCTATTTCCCCAAATGTCAACATTAGTCTTGTCAGAGCTCTGTAGGTCCTATTTAGACAATTTTGAGGGATTAAGGATGCTGATGGTTTGGAGTAGTCCATTTAGGGAAGGAAGGTATGGACACATATTCATATACAGATTTGAACACCTCAAGACAGTAAACTAAACTGAAATCAGAGAGAGAAAAAGAGGAAGAATCCCTGGCATGAAACAGAAAAGCATCTCAGGTTCCCACCTGATGCTTTGGGGATATCTAAAGTCATGGAGAAGGAACAGAGCTAGAGTGTCAGGCCTTAATCATGCTTATTCTTGTCTTTCTTCTTTGATGAAAGAACCAAGAGATACTAGATAATTCACTGTTTTATAAATATCTAAATATTAGGGATCTGCTCTATTAAATGCCTTCTTGGTCTAAATTCTATTTCTAGTCTGTTCCCCTGTGTTGATGAATCACAAAGTTTGAATCTGAGATGTGTAAATTGGAATTTCCTTTTCTCTGTCTCAAAAATGCATCTTCCAAATTATCATAAAATAAATTAGATGCTCTGTCACATATTTCTTGCACCTGGGAACTGTGGAATGTCTTTCCATACCCTCCCTGACTGCATGACTATATTCTCCATCTAAGCCTTCATAATTTCACTCAAAATCCTATTTTTTTCATGTTATAACTGACAATTCTCCCATCCCATGACTTCCCTTGACTATAATACTAGTTCCTCATTCTATTCTTTGATATTCTTAGTACCAATACCACACTATTTTCTAAAAGAGGGCTATGATTTATTATTTCTTCTTTCCTTTTGATTTACCATTAGGACAGAATATAGCCTTATTCTCACCTTTTCTCTGTATCTGCCACCATACACTCAAGATAGAAAGTTTAGGTAGAGTTGTGCTCCCTCTTCACCACAATCTTACAAAAATAAGGATTCTCTTTCCATCATTTTCCATAAAAGCCTTTCTATATAGTAGCTCGTTCCAGTGAAGTGTCACTTATACACACTCACCCTGGACTCTACCAACCCTAGGCACCTCTGTGTTCAGATGAAATATTAATTATAATGGGCTGAGCCCATCTACTTTCCATTATCAGCTGGGACTGGAGAGTGTGCTTCTTCTGCTTCCTTACACCTGGATCTCACCATAAAACTTCTGACAACAATTAGGTCTATAGGGAAGGTCTACTCCCTGGGGGACACCACAGGTTTTCTTGCATAATGTCAACAATTGAGCAAGAAAAAACCCCAAGAGGAAAATGATTCCCATTTCATCATTTCAAGAATACAGCTCTCCTAACCTATCCTTTCTGTTATTGAGTGTTATTAAATCAAACATCTTAACTCAGCTGACTTAGCTACAAGGCATAAGGCTTTATGAGATACCAGTGGGATGACTCTGACCCCTGCTGTTTCCATTCTGCTCTCCAGTGACTTTTGCATTTCCTGCCCTCACTCAGCTGCATTCTTTGTTGAAAGTCATCTGCCCATTTTGCTGATTTATTTTAGAACTATCATCTTCAAAATACCTGATTTGAACAAGTCTTTGAATATAAAAGAAGCAGTAAGAAGTGGAGCACCACACTGAAAAATCTGAGAGTATATGCAAATTAGAGATATTCTTGGTCTCACTATAAAATAATGACATATAACTTATTGACACAGATTATACATTGTGGAAATGACTGTAAATTGGATACAAACAGGTACTTTCCACGATTAACCTGCAAAAGTAGCCCAGTCACAAGCTAGAAAACCAAATTATTAACTGATGAATATGACCAAAATTCAGTGGAAACAAAGAGATTTTAACCAATCAAAATATTATCAATTTCCTCAAAAAATGTAATACATTTATTTTTGTTTGCAGTGGATCTATTTGACTTTCTAATGGCCCTTCTTACTTTGGGGAAGTGATTTCTTCCCACAGTGGATACAGGCTGATGGCATTGTCAATCAGCTGTGTTTCATTTCTACTAATCTCACTCTGAGCAGACAGTCCTGGATTTTAGACTGTTCTTTCCTCCCAATACCTGATTTCTTACCCCATCCATACACGTACACCTCTGTTTTAATTACTGCTCTAATAAATAGATCTAGACATTGAATAGCAACAGCTGCTAATTTCACCAAAAAAGTGACATAAGCAGACATTCCATCTTCCATACAACCTAGGAAGTAGTCTCACCTTTCCAAAAGCCAAACATGAATCTGATAAACCTTCTACATCCAGCTTCCAACTTATCGAAAATATAAAGTGCAGAGGAACACGTTAAACTACAATACATTGATTAACTCACACAAAACCAGACTGTAGGGAATTCCACAGGAAAATTACATGATGTCTTCCACAAATAAATTGCTAGAGATAGAGGAGAGGGGAGAAGAGGAAGAAAAAAAGGAGGTGGGGGGAGAGAGAAGAAAGAGACTGAAAAGACAAAATAACCAATTACAGTATGTAAACCTTACTTGGATCTTAATTTTAAAAACTATAGAAGTGTTTTATTATATTTATAAAAACAATGAGAAATTTCAATACTGGCCAGGAATTTCAGAATATTAAAAGAATTATTTGCATTTCAGATATGATAATAACATTGAAATTTTTGTTTAAGTCCTTATCCTGGGGCACCTGGGTGACTTAATCGGTTAAGCAACCAACTCTTGATTTCAGCTCAAGTAATGATCTCACAGTTTGTGAGTTCGAGCCCCACATTGAGCTCTGTGCTGACATCATGGAGCCTGCTTGGGATTCTGTCTCCCTCACTCTCTGCCCATCCCCCACTGGCTCTCTCTCTCTTAAAAGAAATAAAAATAAACTTTAAAAAAGTCCTTATCTTTTAGAGATTAGTATTGAAACATATATGGATGAAATGATACGACATCTGGGATTATTTCAAAGCTAATGAGGAGCAAGTAGAAGCAGAAAAGATACAACATCAGCAATGACTTGACAATAAAGTTGGGTAACTATAATATTCTGTTATGGTTATTTGTGTCAGAAATATTTCATTAAAAATACCAGGATATTTTTTAGAACACTTTGAGAAAAATAGATATTAACTCTTCTTTAAATGTTTGGTAGAATTTCGCCGGGAAGCCAGCTGGCCCTGGACTTCTGTTTTTTGGGAAATTTTTGATTGCTGATTCAATTTTTTTGTTGGCTATTGGTCTGTTCAAATTTTCTGTTTCTTCCTGTTTCAGTTTTGTTGGTTTATATGTTTCTAGGAATTTATCCATTTCTTCCAGATTACCCAATTTGTTGGTATATAATTTTTCATAATATTCTTTTATAATTGTTTGTATTTCTGTGGTGTGACTGTGACCTCTCTCATTTGTGATTTTATTTATTTGGGCCCTTTTGATAAGTCTGACTAGGGGATTATCAATTTTATTAATTCTTTCAAAGAACCACTCCTAGTTTCATTTATCTCTTCTACTGAGTTTGTTTGTTTCTAAATGTTTGCTTTATTCATTTTGAGAGGGGGAGAATGGGGCAGAAAGAAAGAATCCCAAGCGGGCTCCATGCTGAGCATGAGAGCTCAACCTCATGATGGTGAGATCATGACTTGAGCTGAAATCGAGAGCTGGATGCTTAACCAAATGAGCCACTCGGGTGCCTTTCTACTGTTTTTTGTTGTGGTTGTTTCTATGTAATTTGTTTCCATATCATTGATTTCAGCTCTAATCTTCATTGTTTTCCTTCTTCTGCTGGCTTTAGGCTTCATTTATTGTTCTTTTTCTAGCTTCTTTAGGTATAAGGATAGGTTGTGTATTTGAGATTTTTCGTGCTTTTTGATGTAGACCTGTATTGCTAAATACTTCCCTCTTATGACTACTTTTGCTGCGTCCCAAAGGTTTTGGACTCTCATGTCTTCATTTTCATTGGTTTCCACTATATGGCCAACAAACCTTTGACAAACCACGAAAAAATATCCAATGGAAAAACGATAGTCTCTTCAACAAATGGTGTTCGGAAAACTCAGCAGCAACATACAGAAAAATCACACTGGACCACTTTTTTACACCATACAAAAAAATAAATTGAAAATGGATGAAAGACCTAAATGTGAGACAGGAAGCCATCAAAATCCTAGAGGAGAACACAGGCAGAAATCTCTTTGACATCAGCCATAGCAAATTCCTACTATACATGTCTCTGGAAGCAAGGAAAGCAAAAGCAAACATGAATTACTGGGAATTTATCAAGATAAAATGCTTTCACACAATGAACAATCAAGAAAACTAAAAGGCAATCTTTGGGATAGGAGAAGATATTTGCGAATGACATATCTAATAAAGGGTAGTATCTAAAATATATAACAAACTTATAAAACTCAACACCGAAAAAACAAATAATCCAGTTAAGAAATGGGCAGCAGGATTAATAGGGGCACATGTTCCCCAATGTTTATAGCAAACTGCCAACAATAGTCAAATTATGGAAAAAGCCCAAATGTCCATCAATTGATGAATGGATAAAGAAGATGTGGTTTGTGTGTGTGTGTGTGTGTGTGTGTGTGTGTGTGTGTGTGTGATACACACACACACACACACACACACACACACACACACACACACAAAATGCAATACTACTCTGCAATGAAAAAGAATTAAATCTTGCCATTTGCCACAACATGGATGGAACTGGAACTGGAGGGTATTATGCTATGCGAAATAAGCCAGTCAGAAAAAGACAGATATATGTTTTCACTCATATGTGGAATTTGAGAAAATTAACAGAAAACCATAGGGTAAAGGAAGGAAAAATAAGTTACAAACAGAGAAGGAGGCAAACCATAAGAGACTTATATAGAGAACAAACTGAGAGGAGGTGGGGGGGGATGGGATAAATGGGTGATGGGCATTAAGAAGGGCACTTGTTGTGATAAACATTATATGTTAGTGAAATAAACCAGTAAAAGACAAATACCATATTAAATCACTCATGCGGAATTTAAGAAACACAACAGATGAACATAGGGGAAGGGAAGGAAACACAAGACAAAAACAGAGAGGGAGGCAAAGCATAAGACACTCTTAAATATAGAGAACAAACTGAGATCTATTGGAGGGGGTGTGATAGGGGGAGTGGGCTAGATGGGTGATGGGCATTAGGAGGGCACTTGTTGGGATGAGCACTGGGTGTTTTATGTAAATGATGAATTGCTGGGTTCTACTCCTGAAACCAATACTACACTGTATGTTAACTAACTTGAATTTAAATAAATGGATTTTTTAAAAAGACTACTCAGTGGGGAAAGAATAATCTCCACAACAAATGGTGTTGGAGAAACTATATGTGGATAACCACATATACAGAAATGAAATTGAACCCCCATCTTACACCATACACAAAAATTAGCTTGAAATGGACTAAAGACAGAAACATAAGGCCTGACAATGTAAAACTTCTAGAAGAAAACAGGGAAGAATTTCCTTCACATTGGTCTAGGCAATGATATCCGGATATGATACCAAAAGCACAGACAACAAAAGCATAATCAAGTGGGACTACATCAAACTAAAAAGCTTCTGCACAGTAAAAGAGACAAAGAAAAGACAACCTAGGGAACAGGAAAGAATATTTGCAAGCCATGTATCTGATAAGGGGTTCATATCCAAAATATATAAGGAACTCATATAACTCAACAGCAAAAATCAAACCCACAAATAACTCAATTAAGAAAGTGGCAAGGGATTTGAATAGTCATTTCTTCAAAAAGAACAAATAGTACAAAAAGACAATCAAATAATGAAAAAGTACTCTGCTTCACTAATCAGCAGTGAGATGCAAATCAAAACTATGATGAAATATCCCCTCACATCTGTGACAATAGCTGTCACCAAAAAGGTAAGTTGTGAAGAAAAGGGAACCCTTGGGCACTGATGCTGAAAATGTAGATGGGTGCAACCACTACAGAAAACAGCATGGAGGTTCCTCAAAAAATTAAAAATATAACCACCATATGAACCAGGAATACGACTTCTGGGTATACATGCAAAGGAAATGAAAGACGGGTATCAAAAAGATATGTTTATTTCAGCATTGTTCACAATAGAAAAGATTATGGAAACAACTTAGGTGCCTTCCAGACAAGTTTTTATTAAATTCCAGGTGGTTAACATATAGTGTAATATTAGTTTCAACTGTAGAATTTAGTGATTCATCACTTGCATACAATACCCAGTGCTCATCACAAGTGACACATCACCTATTTAACCCTTCCCCCTGTCCACCTCCCCTCCATTTGTTTGCTCTGTATTGTTAAGTCTGTTTTCTGGCTTGCCTCTCTTTTGCCCCCTATGTTCATCTGTTTTGTTTCTTAAATTCCACATATGAGTGAAATCTAACTGACTTACTTCTCTTAGCATAATACCTTCTAGCTCCATCCACATCGTTGCAAATGGCAAGATTTCATTTTTTTTAATTTTAATGTTAATTTATTTTTGAGAGAAACAGAGACAGGATGCGAGTGGGTTAGGGGAAGAGAGAGAGGGAGACACAGAATCTGAAGCAGGCTCCAGGCTCTGAGCTGTCAGCACAGAGCCCCACGTGGGGCTCAAACTCACAAGCTGTGAGATCATGACCTGAGCCAAAGTCGGAGGCTCAACTGACTGAGCCACCCAAGTGCCCCTAGATTTCATTCTCTTTTATGGCTGAGTAATATTCCATTTATCATTCAACCATAAGAAAGAAGGAAATTCTACTATTTGTGACCCATGAATGGATCTTGAGGGTATTATGCTGAGATAAGTCAGACAGAGAAAGAGAAATACTGTATGATCTCACTTTATATGTAGAACCTAAAATAACTGAACTCATAAAAACAGTAAAATGGTAGCCCAGAGACTGAGGAGTTGGGGGGGTTGGGGGGGATGTTGTTTAAGGATACAAACTCACAACTAGTAGATAAAGAAGTCCTGGAGATGTAATGCACAGCACTGTGATTTTTTTTTTTTTTTTTTTTTTTTTTTTTTTTTTTTTTTTGCACAGCATTGTGATTATAGGCAACAATACTGTATTTACAAACTTCAAAGTTGCTAGGAGACTAGATCTTCATTTTTCCTACCACAAGAAGAAATAATTACACGACATGATAGATGTGGTAGCTAACACTTGGCTGGTGCCACAGTCCCTACCACCCCCCCACCCTTATCTGTGGTTTCATTTTCTGCAGTTTCGGTTAATTACAGTCAACCGTAGTCCAGAAGATGATCCTCCTTGTGACATATTGTCAGAAGGTCAGTAGATGCCTAATGCTATTTCACATTGCCTGTGTCATTGATCTCACTTCATCTCATCACATAAACATTTTATCATCTCACACCACTGCAAGAAGGGTGAGCACCATATAATAAGATACTCTGAGAGAGAACACATTCACATAACTTCTGTTGCAGCATATTGTTATAATTGTTCCATTTTATTACCGATGTTGTTGATCTCTTACTCTGCCTAATTTGTAAGTTAAACTTTATCATAGTTATGTATATATAGGAAAAAACATAGCATATATAGAGTTCAGTACTATCTGCTGTTTTGTGCATCCACTGGGGGTTTTGGAACATATCCCCCTTTGGGGTAAGGGGGGGACTACTGTAATAATATTACCATACAAAAATGTATCAAATCAACATATTATACACCTTAAACTTACAGTGTTATATTTCAATTATATTTAAAAAGTAGTCCATGGTACTGTAACAGCATTGTATGGTGACAGATGGTATCTACACTTTCGGTGAGCACAGCATGACATATGGAGTTATCAAACTACTATGTTGTACACCTGAAACTAATGTAACATTGTGTGTCAACTACACTCCAATTAAAAAAGGGTTCAAAATATTTTTAATTATTATTCTAAATCTCATAGGAGCCAATAAAATAGAAGTCAAGTCCACCTCCCAACAGGCTAAGCACAGCCATTTTGTTTTCTTCACTGTTGAAACAGTTTGCTGTTCTTTGTTTTATTCAGAAAACTATTAAACTTTACATTTTCTCTCTATATCTTACTTGAATATGTAAATAAAATTAATTTAAAATGTAAAAAATAGAAATCATACACATCAGAATAAGATGATTACACAACGGCAGGTTCATGGAAACTGAGGCTAAGATATGGAATGGTAGAATCATGGCCCCCATTTCACACTCAATTCTGGGCATATATTTGCTCACTGAATGGAACAGGGGTAAAATTGCCATCCCTATTTGCCTAAATTGTTCCCTTTCCCTAACTTTCTGATACACACACTTGCCACAAGCAAGCACACCAAGTTAAACATGGTCATAATTAACTTCACTGTCTCTTATTTAGTTAAGATTTCATAGTATATTCCCATATTTCTTCAAAACTGTGGGATTACATATTCTAGCCCTAGTGACTCATTTATATCTACTTTGATAACTGAAGATAAATGGTCTGAGGAAGGGGTTCCTGAGGCATGCTGATGAGGAAGCCCTGAGCACATGTGGAATGAATGTGGAATGTTCACAGCTCTGTCAGAGCACCACATTAACAAGAGCTGAATCTGGGGTTCCATAAGTTGTCCAGGCCATCCGTCCCTCAACTTTCCAAAACTGGCCATGCTTAAATCTTCCCACTTCTTTCCTCAGCTAACCAAAATGGCTCTTAGGCAGGCTAATCACTTTTCTCCATCCAAGCAGCCTGTGAAGTGCACTCTTGACATCCTTGTTGCGGAGGCTGTACACAAAAGGGTTGGCCAAAGGTGTAATGGCAGTGTACATCACAGAAGCCACCATGTCTTGTTCCTGAGAGTTCTGGGAAGAAGGCTGGAAGTAGACCCAAATAATGGTGCCATAGAGGAAGCCAACCATGGTGAGGTGGGATCCACAAGTAGAGACTGCACGGTGGCGACCAGCAGCTGAAGGCAAACGCAGGATGGTGGCCCCAATGCGAACATAGGAGAGTACAATAAGGGCACAGGGACCTAGCATGAGGAAGCCACCCTCCAAAAATATGGCCAGCTCATTGGAATGTATGTCAGAGCAAGAGGCTCGCAGAAGTGGTCGGTGGTCACAAAAGAAGTGGGGAAGTTTAACGTTGCCCTTGGCATCCCCAGCCCAGTATAGAGGCAAGAGAAGTCCTACATGCAGCATGGTGTGCACTATGGACACCATCCAGCTCAAGGCCAGTAAGCGGGCACAGAGTCGACGATTCATCACTGAATGGTAGTGCAGGGGGTCACAGATGGCCACATAGCGATCCAGAGCCATGATGGAAATAACAAGTGTATCCGTAACTCCAAATGCATAGAAGAAAAAGAACTGGGCCAAGCAGCGGGCAGCAGGAATGGCTGGGTAATTAGACACCAGATGGGCCAGCAACTGGGGCAGGGTGACTGTGGACAGCCCCATGTCAATCACAGAGAGACCACGGAGCAGATAATACATCGGTGAGTGGAGCCTGGAGTCCCGGGAGATTAGCAGCACTAGAGTCACGTTCCCCATTATGGTGGCCAGGTAAATAGCCAGGAACAGGAGAAAAAGGAGATTTGGGGAGATTCTAGCTCTTGAGAACCCAAGGAGCAAGAAGACTGGAGAGTGTGAAGCATTAGGGGTGCAGCCCATGATAAATGACAATGAGCCTGCCTGAAAGAGAGTTTGTATCAAAAATCAAGTCATAGGTAGTAGGCTGAGGGTCATAACAGTTCTAATTGATTTATGTACGTTATTCAAGCTCCTTAAAGACTTAAATTCAACTGACCGCCATGGCCCTTCTACTAGGTCTATGACTTCACTTCCTTAATTTATTACAGCATCTTCTCCATTATTGCTTCCTTTTCATCCACTCTAGTGGCTCCTTTTCTGTAAACCAGCAACCCTGATAAAGTCCCTCAAACAGTTATAAAACCTTCACTCAATATGGTCTTTTCATTCTACTAGTACTCCTCTCCTTCCAATGGCAAACTTGGTGACAAAATTCCTATACTCATAGGCACTAGCTCCTCATCTTCAGTTTACACCTCATCCCACTGCAGCCCTCATGATCTCTTCTCTCTGACCCTGTAAAGAACATAATGTATCATTTAATATGTAACATATAAAAATGGTTTACTATCAGTGGTTGGTTTTTATAGTGAAATCGCTTCAGGTTGTCCTGAAATAACTTATTTTTACTCTTTATTCAATTTTGTTGGTTGATGGCATCACCATTATCATCTATCTGGTTGCCCAAAACTGGGGTCAATCTCTCCCTCATCTCCTCATGTTCAACCACTCCTTGACTTCTACATTTTTCCTTATATCCATCCTTTGCTCTCCTTTGAGTGTAATCCACTCACACTATTTAAGCTTCAGCAACTCTGACCAGTGCTAATTTCATAACCTCATGATAAGTTTCTCCACTTATTTCCCTTGATAGATCTTCCATACTGATTTGAGAGGAAAACTTTCAACAAGTGATTCCCTATTTAAAGAGTCCGGGTCTTCAGAATAGAATCCAAATAGCTTGATCTGGCTTGTAAAGAACTTTCACTGTCAATAGCTAAACTATCTTACCAAGTTCATGCTGAGTCACCTACCCAGTATTTTTTTTTTATTCTCAAGTTAGTTCACATACAGTGTAGTCTTGGCTTTAGGAATAGAACCCAGTGATTCATCTCTTACATATATCACCCAGTGTTCATCCCAACAGGTGCTTTCCTTAATGCCCATCACCCATTTACCCCACTCCCATCTATCAACAATAGCCAAATTATGGCAAGAGCCCAAATGTCCATTAACTGATGAATGGATTCAGAAGATGTGGTATATACACACAATGGAATACTGCTTGGTAATCAAAAAGAATGAAATATTGCCATTTGCAACAACATGGATGGAATTGGAGGGTATTATGCTAAGTGAAATAAGTTAGATAAAGATAGGTATCATATGATTTCGTTAATATGTGGAATTTGAGAAACCTACCCAGTATTTTTAAAACTAGACAGTTCTTTCTCAGTTTTATGAACATGGTAAGCTCTCAGATTTCTGTAGATCTTTATATTTTATTCTGAAAGCTTCAGCTTCCTGAAATATAAGGTACTAAGCACCTTCCCCACTCAACACAGGTAGAAATTTTGAAAAAATACAATAATCACCTCTTTAAATTTATAACTGAACTTTCAAGAATGTAAAGGAAATATAAGGGTTGATAAACAAGTAGGGATATGAAAAAATAATATCTAAATTGTCCATGATGGTGTAGGTGGTGGTGGTAACAGGTAGGTGAGAGGGGCATAGTATCAGTCTTGGTTGTCCAGAGGCTCAAGTAACAATTCCCATGTGGAACAGGAGGTAAGAGTATGGGCCTGTGTGAGCCAAAAGATAGACAACATCACATTAATTTAGGACATTCAAAAAGTTAAGCTTTCAAAGAGAGAATATACACAAACAAGCAAATGTATATATACCAGTGGCTACAGGACACCCAAAGAAAACTCTTATCTCCCAACCTGTACTACATGGAAGGGAAATGTCTCCCAAGAGAATGAAGGTATGGGTCTGCACAGCACACAGAATGGGTAAGCTGATTTATAAAACACATATGATCCCACACCCCGCAAACTGACAAGCTAACATAAAAATCATTCTCAGACTGCTGCCTTACAGAAGTAAACATAAAACTTCTCAAGGACTTGCAGACCCCAGATGATGCAGGAATCCCACAGGTAAAAACCAGCCAAAGAGATGAGTTCACAATTCACAATTACTAAAACAAGACCTATTTATTATGAAGACAATCAGCAATCAATAAATAATAGAATCACTTCCCTCTAAATATTATAAAATTAACTAATCTGTCAGGTTTTATAAATTTTGTTTAAAATACTTTGTGTCTAAGGCAGAGAATAAAGACTATAAAATGATATTATAAAAATAAAATACAACAGGCCAAGATGGCAGAACAGCATGGAAGCTTTTTGTGTGTCTCGCGTCTATGAAATACAGCCAGACCAACACTAAACAATCCTACACACCTAGAAAACTGACTGGAGGATTAACACAACAATCTGCACAACTTGAACCACAGAATTCAGCAGGTATGTGGCATGGAGAGGTAAACTTGGGGAGAGAGAAGCCGGTGGCAGGCAGGGAGCCGCTTTTGCAGGTGGAGACAGGACTGAGACTGGGTGGGGGGAGAATACGGGAAAAGCACCCCTCCCCAAGAGCAGCTGGAGAGAAAGTGGAAAATTGGGAAGAGCCACAGGGACTAAACTAAAAAGGGAGAAAGGAGAAAGGAGAGGGTTTAAATTTCATTAAGACTGTAAACAAGGGGAGTGCAAAGTCTGCAACTCCACCGCTCAATACCTGGCGGTGCTCTGGTGGGAAAGGTGAATCCCCAGGAACAGAGTGGGGTCTGGGAGGTTCTGAGGCCGCATGGGGAAAAGCAGTTCCACTGCTGGAAGGACACTTGGTAGAAACTGTTGAAGCCAGCTGGTCCCAGCAGGCCCCGGAAGGCGGCCACATTAGCTGGTGCTGGGGAAAGGTCACTGAGGGTGAAGCCTGGTGCCAGATGTGTGTTGCAATTTTCCATAATCCCCGAAACATTGCTGCTACACTGTCTCGCGAACTTTTTTGGGGGCAGGCTGGCACCTGGCCACAGTCTCGGGGCACCGGCAACAGAAGGGTCCAGCTGGCGTTCCTGGGTGCAGCCAACATTCAGCCATTGTTTGGTGAGACCCTCCCACAGAGGGGCAGAATGGGTCAAAGCCGCAGTCCTTCAGAAGTAAGGAGCCGGGGAAAACAGCTGCATCTGAGACAAAACTTGGGAGAGAAGTAATGCCTGAGGCCTGGTCACAGAGAGTGAAAAAGTGGGGAGTGGACGAGAACTGAAGACAGAGGACCGGTGCGCAATTGCTGATCCGGGAGAACAGACTGGGTAGCTGGGTGGCACCATTTTCACCTCTCCTGTGCATGCCATGCGCACCTACGAGCACCATGACAATCCACCCCAGTAGGGTAGCAGCGCCATCTAGTGGAGAGCAGAGCTGTTACACCGAGCCCCGCCCAACTGGGCCAACTTTGCTCGTCAAGAACACAAGCCTCACCACTGGCTTAATTTATGGACTATAAAGAGCTACATGGACTGACTTCTAGGGGAAAATGAAGCAATTTAAGTCCTACTTCCATCTGTTAGCAGGTTCATCTATTCAATTTTTTTCTTTTTTTTTCTTTTTCCTTTTTCTCTTTTACAATTCTTTTTCTTGAATGCAGAAAGAGAAAAAAACTCATTTTTATTTTCAATTTTTATTAAAAATATCTGTCTTTAATTTTTATTACTATATTTTTTACTTTTGTGTAAATTTTTTCAAATTCTACTTTCTTCCATCATTTTATTTTAGTCTACTTCAGTGTACTCACCTTTTCAAATTTTCGAACAATTATCTTTTTTCTTTCTTTTTCTTTTTTTCTCTTTTTCATTTCTTTTTTTTGAATGCAGAAAGAGAAAAACTTCATTTTTACTTTCAATTTCATCTAAAAATATTTTTATTTAATTTTTATTACTATATTTTCTGCTTTTATGTAAATGTTTTCAAATTCGATCTTACTCCCATCATTTTATCTTAGCCTACTACACTGTATTAACTTTTTCAAATTTTCAAATGATTTTTTTCTTTTATTTTTCTTTTTTTCTTTTTTTCTCTTTTTCATTTTTTTTCTTAAATACAGAAAATGAAAAAATTCATATTTCTTTTTAATTTTTATTAAAAATAATTTTTCTTTAATTTTTTCTCCTATATTCTCTACTTTTGTGTATATTTTTTCAAATTCTATTTTAACCACATCATCTCATTTTAGTCTACTTTAGTGTATTCATTGTTTCAAATTCTCAAACTATTTCCTTTTTTTTTCTCTCCCCCACCTTTGTTTTTCCTCTAATCTGTCAAATCACTTTCAAAACCCAGACCAAAACACATCTAGGACATAGCATCATCTATTCAATTTCTGTGTGTGTGTGTGTGTGTGTGTGTGTGTGCTTAATTTTTAATTTTAATATTTTTTTTAATTTTAATTTTTTTATTTCAATTTTTCTACCTCATTAATTCCTTTCCTCCCTTCAAAATGACAAAACAAAGGAATTCACTCCAAAAGAAAGAGCATGAAGAAATGACATCCAGGGATTTAACCAACACAGATACAAGCAAGATGTCTGAACCAGAATTTAGAATCATAATAATAAGAATACTAGCTGGAACCGAAAATAGATTAGAATCCCTTTCTGCAGAGATAAAAGAAGTAAAAAATAGCCAGAATGAAATTAAAAATGCTATAACTGAGCTGCAATCATGGATGGATGCAGTAGCGGCAAGGATGGATGAGGCAGAACAGACAATCAGCAATATAGAGGACAAACTTAGAGAATAACAAAGCAGAAAAAAAGAAGAAGATTAAGGCAAAAGAGCACGATTTAAGAATTAGAGAAATCAGTGACTCATTAAAAAGGAATAACATCAGAATCATAGGGGTCCCAGAGAAGGAAGAGAGAGAAATAGGGGTAGAAGAGTTATGTGAGCAAATTATAGCAGAAAACTTTCCTAACCTGGGGAAAGACACAGACATCAAAATCCAGGAAGCACAGAGGACTTCCACTAGATTCAACAAAAACTGACCATCAACAAGGCATAACAAATTCACAAAATACTCAGGCAAGGAGAGAATCATGAAAGCAGCAAGGGAAAAAAAGTCCCTAACACACAAGGGAAGACATATCAGGTTTGCAGCAGACCTATCTACAGAAACTTGGCAGGCCAGAAAGGAGTGGCAGGATATATTCAGTGTGCTGAATCACAAAAATATGCAGCCAAGAATTCTTTATCCAGTAAGGCTGTCATTCAAAGTAGAAGGAGAGATAAAAAGTTTCCCAGGCAAACAAAAATTAAAGGAGTTGTGACCACTAAACCAGCCCTGCAAGAAAGTTTAAGGGCGATTCTCTAAGGGGAGAAAAGATGAAAAAAAAAAAAAAAAAAAAAAATATATATATATATATATATATATATATATATATATACACACACACACACATATGTAAACAAATACCAAAAGCAACAAAAGATTAGAAAGGACCAGAGAACACCACCAGAAACTCCAACTCTACGAGCATCATAATGGTGATAAATTCATATCTTTCAGTATTCACTCTAAATGTCAATGGACTCAATGCTCCAATCAAAAGACATAGGGTAACAGAATGGATAAGAAAACAAGATCCATTTATATGCTGTTTACAAGAGACCCACTTTAGACCTACAGACACCTTCAGTTTGAAAATAAGGGGATGGAGAACAATCTATCATGCTAATGGTCAACAAAATAAAGCCGGAGTAGCCATACTTATATCAGACAATCTAGACTTTTTTTTTAACGTTTATTCATCTTTGAGAGACAGAGCATGAGCGGGGAAGGGGCAGAGAGAGGGAGACACAGAATCCTAAGCAGGCTCCAGGCTCTGAGCTGTCAGCACAGAGCCCGACGTGGGGCTCGAACCCACGAATCGTGAGACCATGACCTCAGCCAAAGTCGGATGCCCAACTGACTGAGCCACCCAGGCGCCCCCAGACAATCTAGACTTTAAAATAAAGACTGTATCAAGAGATGCAGAAGAGCATTATATCATAATCAAGGGGTCTATCCACAAAGAAGGCCTAACAATTGTAAACATTTATGTGCCAAATGTGAAAGCACCCAAATATATAAATCAATTAATCACAAACGTAAAGAAACTCATTGAGAGTAACACTATAACAGTAGGAGACTTCAACACCCCACTCACAACAATGGACAGATCATCTAATCAAAAAAAAATCCACAAGGAAACAATGGCTTTGAATGACACATTGGACCAGATGGACTTAACAGATACATTCACAACATTTCATCCTAAAGCAGCAGAATATCCATTCTTCTCCAGTGCACATGGAACGTTGTGCAGAATAGACCATACACTGGGACACAAATCAGCCCTAAGTCAGTACAAAATGATCAAGATCATACCACGCATATTTTCAGACCACACTGCTATGAAACTCGCAATCAACCATGAGAAAAAATTTGGAAAGGTAACAAATACTTGGAGACTGAAGAACACCCTGCTAAAGAATGAAAGGGCTAACCAAGCAGTTAAAGAGGAAATTAAAAAGTACATGGAAGTCAATGAAAATGATAGCACCACAACCCAAAACCTCTGGGATGCAGCAAAGGCGGTCATAAGAGGAAAGTATATAGCAATCCAGACCTTCCTAAAGAAGGAAGAAAGATCTCAGATACACAACCTAACCTTACACCTTAAAGACCTGGAAAAAGAAAAGCAAATGAAACCCCAAACTAGCAGAAGACAGGAAATAATAAAGATTAGAGCAAAAATTAATGCTATCGAAACCAAAAAAACCAGTAGAACAGATTAATGAAACCAGAAGCTGGTTCCTTGAAAGAATTAACAAACCTGATAAACACCTAGCCAGTTTGATCAACAAGAAAAAGGGAAGGAACCAAATAAATAAAATTAAGAATAAAAGAGGAGAGATCACAACCAACACAACAGAAATAAAAACAATAATAAGAGAATATTACGAGCAATTATATGCCAATAAAATGGGTAATCTGGAAGAAATGGACAAATTCCTAGAAACATATAAACTACCAAAACTGAAACAGGAAGAAATAGAAAATTTGAACAGATCCATAACCAGTAAGGAAATCAAATTAGTAATAAAAAATCTGCCAAAAAACAAGAGTCCAGGGCCAGATGGCTTTCCAGGGGAATTCTACCAAACATTTAAGGAAGAGTTAACACCTGTTCTCTTGAAACTGTTACAAAAAATAGAAATGGAAGGAAAACTTCCAAACTCTATGAAAGCCAGCATTACCTTGATTCCAAAACCAGACAGGGACCCCCAAAAAAGGAGAACTATAGACCAATTTCCCTGATGAACATGGATGCAAAAATCCTCAACAAGATATTAGCCAACCGGATCCAACAATACATTAAAAAGATTATTCACCACGACCAAGTGGGATTTATACCTGGGATGCAGGGCTGGTTCAACATCCACAAAACAATTGACATGATTCATCACATCAATAAAAGAAAAGACAAAAACTATATGATCCTCTCAATAGATGCAGAGAAAGCATTTGACAAAATACAACATCCTTTCTTGATAAAAACCCTCAAGGAAGTAGGGATAGAAGGAGCAAACCTTGAGATCATAAAAGTCATATATGAATGACCCAATGCTAATATCATCCTCAATGGGGAAAAACTGAGAGCTTTCCCCCTAAGGTCAGGAACAAGACAGGGATGTCCACTCTCACCACTGTTATTCAACATAGTAGTGGAAGTCTCTGCAATCAGACAACACAAAGAAATAAAAGGCATCCAAATTGGCCAGGAGGAGGTCAAACTTTCACTCTTTGCAGATATGATACTCTTTATGGAAAACCCAAAAGAATCCATCAAAAACTGCTAGAACTGATTCATGAATCCAGCAAAGTTGCAGGATATAAAATCAATGCACAGAAATTGGTTGCGTTCCTATACACCAACAGTGAAGCGACAGAAAGAGAAATCAAGGAATCGATCCCATTTACAGTTGCACCAAAAACCATAAAATACCTAGGAATAAATCTAACCAAAGAGGTGAAAAATCTATACACTGAAAACTATAGAAAGCTTATGAAAGAAATTGAAGAAGACACAAAAAAATAAAAAAAAGATTCCATGCTCCTGGATAGGAAGAACAAATATTGTTAAAATGTCGATACTACCCAAAGCAATCTACATATTCAATGCAATCCTTATCAAAGTAACACCCGCATTCTTCACAGAGTTAGAACAAATAATCCTAAAATTTGTATGGAATCAGAAAAGACCTGAATAGCCAAAGCAATCTTGAAAAAGAAAACCAAAGCAGGAGGCATCACAATCCCAGACTTCAAGCTATACTACAAAGCTGTAATCATCAAGACAGTATGGTACTGGCACAAGAACAGACACTCAGATCAATGAAATAGAATACAGAACCCAGAATTAGACTCACAAACGTATGGCCAACTAATATTTGACAAAGCAGGAAAGAATATCCAATGGAATAGAGACAGTCTCTTCAACAAGTGGTGCTGGGAAAACTGGACAGCGACATGCATAAGATTGAACCTGGACCACTTTCTTACACCATACACAAAAATAAACTCGAAATAGATGAAAGACCTCAATGTAAGACAGGAAGCCATCAAAATCCTCAAGAGAAAGCAGGCAAAAACCTCTTTGATCTTGACCGCAGCAACTTCTTACTCAACACGTCTCCAGAGGCAAGGGAAACAAAAGCAAAAATGAACTACTAGGACCTCATCAAAATAAAAAGCTTCTGCACAGCAAAGGAAACAATCAGCAAAACTAAAAGGCAACTGACAGAATGGGAGAAGATATTTGCAAATGACATATCAGAAAAAGGGTTAGTATCCAAAATCTATAAAGAACTTATTAAACTCAACATCCAAAAAACAAATAATCCAGTGAAGAAATGGGCAAAAGACATGAATAGATACTTCTCCAAGGAAGACATCCAGATGGCCAACCGACACATGAAAACATGCTCAACATCACTCATCATCAGGGAAATACAAATCAAAACCACAATGAGATACCACCTCACACCTATCAGAATGGCTAACATGAACAACTCAGGCAACAACAGATGTTGGCGAGGATGCGGAGAAAAGGATCTCTTTTGCCTTGTTGGTGGGAATGCAAGCTGGTGCAGCCACTCTGGAAAACAGTATGGAGGTTACTCAAAAAACTAAAAACATAACTACCCTACGACCCAGCAATTGCACTACTGGGCATTTATCCAAGGGATACTGGTGTGCTCTTTCGAAGGGACACATGCAGCCCCATGTTTATAGCAGCACTATTGACAATAGCCAAAGTATGGAAAGAGCCCAAATGTCCATCAATGGATAAATGGGTAAAGAAGATGTGGTATATATATATAATGGAGTATTACTCATCAATCAAAAAGAATGAAATCTTGCCATTTGCAACTACCTGGATGGAACTGGAGGGTATTATGCAAAGTGAAATTAGTCAGAGAAAGACAAAATCATATGACTTCACTCATATGAGGACTTTAAGAGAAAAAACAGATGAACCTAAGGGAAGGGAAACAAAAATAATATAAAAACAGGGAGGGGGACAAAACAGAAGAGTCTCATAATTATGGAGAACAAACTGAGGGTTGCTGGAGGGGTTGTGGGAGGGGGGATGGGCTAAGTGGATAAGGGGCACTAAGGAATCTACTCCTGAAATCACTGTTGCACTATATGCTAACTAATTTGGATGTAAATTTAAAAAAATAAAAAATAAAACAAGTTTAAAAAAATTAATAATAAAATAAAATAAATACAACAGATTTGGCAAAGACTCAAAATGAATTACTAGAAAACACAAATATTCACATTCAAAGTAAAAACTCAATGGGTGACTTGGGCAGTGACTAAAGAGAAGAGCTAGTTCTGACAAAATACGTAGAAACAGTAAAAAGTGACCAAGATGTGGGGAAAGGAGTCAAGACTTTTGGGGAAAAAAATAAAGGAGATCCACTAAGATACCAAATAAGTACAAGAAAAAAAATAATGAGGAAATAGAGGAGAGGCAATATTGAAGGAACAGACTAAGAATTTTCCAGATTTAATTAAAGAAACAAGGCCTCAGACTGAAGAATCACAATGACTTCCAAATAAGATAAATTTTTTAAAATCTATGCATAGACACTATGTTAGGGAAATTGCTATACAGCAAATACAAAGAGAAAATACTTTTTTCCTTACTGTTTATTTTATTTTTCCAAGTTTTTATTTAAATTCCAGTTAGTTAACATACAGTGTAATATTAGTTTCAAGTGTAAAATTTAGTAATTCATAACCTACATACGAAGATAAAATATTAAAACCAACCAGAGAGAACAGAAAGATTATCTACAAAGGAAAGATAATTAGACTTTCTGGTAAAAGATTTCTCAGCAACAATAGACTCTAGAAAGCTTCAAACATCCTTATCCTAACAGATTGTGTAAATGCAGCCTTCTCTAACTTTTATCCATGCACTGACAGGAGTTGCACATGACCTCTTGCTCAAATTTTGTTTAAGGCCTTAAATAATGCTTTGAGTTGTATTTTTGTTTCCAAATATGTTTTCTTAAGCTATCTTTTCATTATTGAGCTCTAATTTAATAATGTCCTGGCCTGAGAATTAAGTCGGCATGAGATTAGTTCTTAAGCTTTTTGAGACTCACATTGTGGCTAATACGTGGCTAAGTGCGGGCCTGTGGAATACAGCAAATGGCAACCCCAAAGCAAACTCACAATTTCTAGAACCTGCAATATATAACAGAGATGACATTCTCAGTCTTTGAAGGATAGGTTATTCAGTTAAATATAGTACCACAACTGTACATACTTATTTTAACGTGTGGTTTACTCATAGTATATATCAGTAGAAAGGATGCACCAATAAATCTAAGTCTCAAGAACATAATATTAACTTTAAAAATGTCAGTTCAGAATGACAGGAAAATATGACATATATGGAGATTTAAAACATGTAAAAAATATTATATATATAAACATGCATGAGAATAATGAATACTTTATTCAGGAGAGTGGTTATCTTTGGGGAAGGAAGGAAGTATAAGGATAAGATGGAGAAGTAGTTTGGGGTTTTGTTTGTTTGTTTGTTTTTGTTTTTAAGTTTAATTATTTTGAAAGAGAGAGAGAGAGAGAGAGAGAGAGAGAGAAAGTGGGGGAGGGGCAGAGAAAAAGAGGGAGAGAGAGAGAGAATCCTAAGCAAGCTCCACACTGTCAGTGCAGAACCCAGTGTGGGGCTTGAACTCACAAACTGTGAGATCATGACCTGAGCCAAAGTCAGATGTGCCAAAGCCAGGCACTTAACCAACTGAGCCATCCAGGTGCCCCTAGTTTGGGTTTTAACTGTATCTGTAACCACCTATTTTCTTTTTTTTTTCAAAATAAGAACTGAAACCAAAAAAGGCAAATGTTAAGTTTTTTTTAAGTTGGATGTTGGGTAGATGTATTATCTTGGTTTCCATATATTTTTCTATATTGTGAAAATTTTCTTACTAAAAACTATAAACAGTAAAGGCAAGAATAGAAACTGAGATATAAGAGCTTTTACTTTCTTATATTTTTTTGCAACTTATTTTTATTTTTATTTTTTAATATAATTTATTGTCAAGTTATCTAACATACAGTGTATACGATGTACCCTTGGCTTTGGGAGTAGATTCCCATGATTCATCACTTACATACAACACCCAGTACTCTTCCCAATGAGTGCCTTCCTCAATGCCCATCACCCATTTTCCCCTCCCCTCAGTCCTCCCACCATCAACCTTCAGTTTGTTCTCTGTATTTAAGAGTTTCTTATGGTTTGCCTCCCTCTCTGTTTGAAACTACTTTTTCCCCTTCCTTCCCCCATGGTCCTCTGTTAAGTTTCTCAGATTCCACATATGAATGAAAACATATGATTTCTGTCTTTCTCTATTCCTTCATAAGACTAAGCATTCCATTCTAGTTCCAAATAATACCCACCAGTTAATTCAATCACATACTCAACATCAGGACACTCAAGCCAGAACATCATGGAGAATCCATAATTAGGTAATATGTATCTTAGAACAGGGAGAACCAGAGATTTACTTCCAAAACAATTTTCCAAACCTTGTGGAAGGAGGAAGATTTCAAAATACATGTGAAATATTAACCATCAGAACTATAATGAGCCACTGGGCTGAGAAGTTTCCCTAAATTGTCTTTCCCTAATTCCAGGTACGTTTCATGTTTGCAATTACCATTCCTATTTCTCTATCTGGCTGTAGTAAATTTTACAGTAAGTTTCTGATAGAAACTCTTTCATCTGGGACTGACTCTAGAGATCTATAGCCAGGAACAAGGTTTAGACAGGTCTCTGGAAGAGAAGGGAAAAATCTTCAGCAAGACTATAATAGACAGAGGTGGAGGACTCATAACTGCTTATATTTCTCTGGCCTCAGGAGCCCAGGACTGGATTAATCAAAATCCCTGGTTCATACTGCACCTTCTTCATTGGTCCAAGCATCACTTGCTTGCTCCCTTAGTTCTGAACACTATTACAAACACCCATTAAATTGGTGTTAACACAGAAACTAGAACATTGATTATAATTCATATCTACTCATACATTACTTCACCCTGTCACTTCCTAAGACAACCAGCCTCCTGAATCTTGGGTTAATCATTCCTTTTCTTTCATTAATACATGTTTATATTTGATATATATCTCCTAAGGTATTCCAAGAAGAATAGTGCTAAGTTTGAAATGATGTGAAATTTATAAAAGGATAACCAAATTTAAATGATTTGGGGTTACTTGATTTTATGTCTGAATATTATACTACTTAGATTCACTGATATTATTGGATATAGCCATGGCTTATTTATTTTTCATTGCTACATAATAGCCCCTTGTATCAATATACCACAATGTGTTTATCTATTTTCTGTGATGTGTATTTGTGTTGCTTAGTTATTCCTGCTACAGAGTATGGGTCCAAGCTAACATAGTTTATATTTCTGTGCTCCAAGTTAGTAACTCTTACATGGGCAAGTTTCTCGATTTGTCTGAATCATGGATTTCTAAAATGGACATAGAATTTATTTTCACAAAGATGTGAGAAAAATTAAATAAAATTCCCATTAGTGTTTACAAAATAAAAAAGTATGGTCACCTCAAAAAATGCAGAAAGTGAATTTGATAAAATTTGGTAACCATTCATAACCAAAATATCCTAGTATACTAGAAATAAAAAGAATAACCCAATAGAGTTTGTCTACTATTAATCTAGAGTGAAAGTCATACTTGGCGCATTTCTAAAATAATTTCACTGAAGTTCAGGAACAAGGCAAGGATGACTATTATCCTCGGCTCAGTCAGTGGCCCAGTGTGTTAAGCATCTGACTTGATTTTGGCTCAGGTCATGATCTCAAGGTTTGAGAGATCGAGCCCTGCACTGGGCTCTGTGCTTAGAGCATGGAGCCTGCTTTGGATTCTCTCACTCTCTCTCTCTCTCGTCTCTCTCTCTCTGTCCTTCCCCTGCTCTCTCTCTCTCTCTCTCAAAATAAATAAATAAACTTTTTTAAAGGCCTATTCAACATTGCTTTGTAAGTCTTGGCCATTGAAGTAGTGGCAAGAAAAAGAAATGAAATGAATATTTAAAATTTTTAAAATACGATTCATATTTTATAATCTATCAACCATTTTCTCCATCTTGTTTGTATAATTAAACATAGTATAATTAAATATAGTTTACTTCTAAAATGATTTATTCAAATTTTTGTTTCCAAGGTTGTCAATAAACAGCCCTCACCATATACAATGACCTGTAAAAATGGTGGTGATGGTAGTCATAGTCGTAGTCATAGTAGTAAAATACGTAACATTTCTGGACCCCTTGCTACGTGACAAACAGTACAAACACTCTACATGTATGATTTTATTAAACCCGTACTCCATGAGGTAAATACGATTTTATTCTCGTTTTATACATGGGGAAATGGAGGCATAGAGAAATTAAGCAACTTGCTTAATATTGCACAGCTAGTCACTGGAAGAAGTGGAATTTTAACACAGAGAACAGTCAACACCTCAACCGCTGCTTCTCTCAATCCTTCATTTTTCTTCTCTACCAATACTCAATGTTCTTGACATTTGGTTTTTTCCAATCTCCTGAATACAGTAAAATTGTGAATTTCATCCTCCTTCCTTCAGTGGTTAGCGTTTTTCTATATATTTTTTCTCCCTTCTTCCCCCATTCCCTTCACTATGGAGGCTCCCCAAAAGCAAACCTCAAGAACATATCCAGTCCTAGAGCCTCATTGACCAACGTAATTTTAATTTTTCATAAATCAACACCTTTAAACCTGACCAACCTCACTGCTACAGTAAAAGGCTGAAGGATTCATCCTATAGTTTTGGTAAAAAATGAAGCACATAACGAACCAGAGTATACCAGGGAGGGTTAATAATATAGGTAAAGAATATAGAGAGAATATGAGTACTGGAAGAGAAAAGGAGACAGAATAACAGCCAAAAGAAAAGCAGGAAAGGAGGTGGTGGAGTATGGAGCAGGGGAAAAAATGTAGATCTAATCATTATGAATCATTCATGCCAGGGGCTTTTAATCATTTATAAGAGTAATTGCCAAAGAATATTTTTCTCTCAAAGTACAATTGTTACTCTAAGCAGGAATTAGCAACTGGAAACTGTGCCTCTGGAAATATCTCAGAGGAGAGATAACAGAAGGGATGAAGAATTTAAAAATTGATCTGAATACCTAAGTTTGCCTATGGTCCCCACAAAGTAATTTTGGCTAGATCAAGTGCAGAAGGTAATCACATGATCCAGAAGATCATTCATTTATTTATCCATTTGTTGATTAATTCATCTGCTCTATAAATATTGGATTTCTTACCTATGATGGCACTTCTTTACCTATGACGGCACATTGAAATAAACCACACAAAGGCTCTGCCATGAGGAAGCCACAGTGTGGAAAGAAGGGAAGATAAACACTAAGTGAAAAACAGTGTGATAACTTATATGATAAATATAAGCAAAGGAGCTTGTGGAGTTTACTTGGAGAACGTCCCATCTCAGCCTTAGATGAGGTCAGGGATGGGATGAGGTCATGAAAAGGTTTCTAGAAGATAGCAAAATCACAGCAAAGTGTAACATATAAAAACTCTTCTGGCTGGCACCAAAACTGCCCTCTATTTTATTCATAGAACAGCTGGCATTCTGAACAAAGAATGTGAATGTGATATAACTGTGTGTGTGCATGTGTGTGCTGTGTATAAGCTGTAAGTAGGTGACAAAGATTTAGAAAATAATTCTTGGAAAGCAGAATTTACTGTCAGTTGAGAGTTTCTCTTAAACTTTATTTCCTAAAATTTCAGCCTTCTAAAAATAATTGTGTGCTGTCACAGAGAGATGACTGGGAAGAATAATGAGAGTCAGAAACATGGAAATGGAGACAGTGGAAGAAAGGACAAAAGGGAAGAGGAAATGAAAAAAAGAATGCAAAGTGCTGGGGTAAGAGAAGAGAAAGGCATGACGGAATAAGAGTACAGAGTGCATGGGTGAATGAAAGAAACATAAGAAAAATAGGAAGAGTTTTGATTGGAGAAGAGCAGAATTAAGGGTGGGGATTTCTTTAATGACTGGGGCATAGATAATAAGCAGAAATAAAGATTTCTTTTTTAGAAGAAAGGAGAAAGGCATGTAGATGATGAGTGAGAGCAGGGTGATGATGTGTATAGGGTAGAAGGAGAAAAGAATAGAGTGACATGAAATGGTTTCTGGAAGATAGAAAGAAAAGTGAAGGCAAGTGTGAGAAATGGAACATCAAGAATGGGAACAGAAAGGAGGGCTGGTAAGAGAGATGGACAGGGTTGGGGGGGGGGATGTCTGTGAAGACATAAAGCACAAAGGATGATGCTAAACAAAATAGGTTCAGAGTGAGAGACAGAATGTTGATAGAAAAATCCTAGAATGGGTCAAGGAGAGACAAGATGGAGAATGAAGGCTAGCTCCCTACCTGCACACTCACTGGCAAGAAAGGACTGCTCTGATTCTGGATTTTGTGGCTCCAGCCTACAAACTCAGGGATATGGCCATGGTGCTGAAGGACGACAGATCAGTGCGTGGGACTGGAAGTCAGTGCTGGCAAGGTTGAGTGAGATTTAGAGGCTGTGGGGCCCCAGAGACTTTTCCCCTAGAGTCTCCTTGGGGGAGACCAAGTACAACATCTACCATACCATGGAGCAAGAGAGTGTGGACATGATCTCAAGGGAAAGTTAAAAGCACTGGAAGCCCCTCCAAATGGCTCCACTCCACTCTTCATTCAGTCTACGCACAGGCAACCCCAAATGACAGACACTTGTGTATCATTATTCTAGTCATTCACACCATCATCATCTTATTACTTTTCTACAATAATTAAAGTATGACATAATGGCCAGGACCAGAACGTTGGAGCCAAATAACAACTGAGTATAATTCCGGGGCATACCACTTGCAAGTTCTGTGGATTTGGCAAATTCGTTAGCCTCTCTGAAGTTTCACCTCCTTATAATAAAATTATAATAATATGTAATCTTCTAAAAATCATTGATTTAAGGATTAGAATATTATACATAAGGTGCTGAGAACGGGCCTCCCGTGTAGTAAAAGACTCAAATGGTAATTGCTGTTGTGGCTGCTTCTACCGCTACTGCTATGATTATTGTGGGTATTACAACAAAGTAAGTTCAGGTTTTTCAGACGTTGCTAAGATGCATTGTTTACAGCTCATTTCCTCCATTTGACGATGTGCTCCTGGAGGAAAGGGGCTGTGATGAACTCACCTCTGTCTCCAGTACTTCAGCACAGTGCTCGCAGAAAGCAAGCACTCAAAAAAGACTGGCTGGCTGAATGGCCAGTGAGTAACCATCCTTCTCTCATTTGCCCTAATTTCCCAACTCCAGCAAAATGTCCTACCTTGTCTATCATTCTCCAACACAGAACTCTTATTTACCAAGAGTAAATATGAAAAAGATCAATGCATTGTTTTCTCATTATTTCCTTTGTTTTTGCAATCAGTTAATCCATTCTCCTATCTCTTTACTAGGCTAATTGAACATTCCTTATCTGGGGATCAATTTATTATTAATGTTTTTTATAATAATAAAATATACTCTAACAAACTTATATGGAGCTTTATCCTAGGAGTATGCATAAGACAAAATAGACACAGTCCTCAACAAGTGAAGGCAGATGTGGCAAGGACTCAGGCCCATGCTGTGATCTCGGAGAGCAAGGATTGCTTCATATTCCAGAGTGATTTATGTTTACAAACTTAGTGAAATTCCAAAGCCTGGCTTAAATGTTAAAATTTTAAGTTTTCATAATTAGCAAGGAGAATCTCAGAAAAAGATGAAGTAAATGGCCTTTAACCCAATCATCAATGGGAGAAATAGCATTCTTTTTTATAAAATTCATTCAAAGAATCTGATTTAGTAAGGTGTTAGGTTGAGAACTTTCACAAGAGCATCAAAGTTGGAGACTTGCCTGAATGTTCATCGCTGTTACCAACTTGTTCTATTGTAATTCATTTATCTTGTTATTATTCATTTATCCTTGGAGGTACAATTTGAAGAAAATGATTTTTTTTTAATTCCAAAGACTTTAGAAAGTGTTGTCATATTCTGAGAAAGTAAGCTTTAAAGAGAAACCCAGAACTCTGACTGGTTGTTTTGATAACTTCTTTCCTTAGTAATAATATTAAAATTGAAAGCTTTCTGTTTCTAAACAATATAAGCATATTAAAATTTTCTCTGTGAAGTCAGATGAAGGCCATGAGCACTTTCTTCTTTTCCCTTATGTATACTGCAAAAATAAGAGCCTTCAAAACTGTTTTATTTCTTACTTTAACATTTAAACACTTTCAACCTACAATTTACTAGCCTGTCTTCTTTTTTTATTGTAGTATAATTAACATACAGTGTTTCATTAGTTTTTCAGGTGTACAATATAACAATTGTATACATTACCCAGTGCTCATCAAGGTAAGTGTACTCTTAATCCCCTTTATTTCACCCAACTGCCCACCCACCTCCCTTCTGGCAACCACCAGTTTGTTCTCTATATGTAAGAGTTTGGGTTTTTGTTTGCTCATTTATTTTGTTTCTTAAATTCCATATATGAACGAAATCATATGGTATTTGTCTTTCTCTGTCTGATTTATCTCGCTTAGCATTACATCCTCTAGGTCTATCTTGGTTATTGCAAATAGCCAACAGGAAAGACACATGCAGGGAGGGTTGCCTGGGTGGCTCAGTTGGTTGAACACTGACATCAGCTCAGGTCATGATCTCCCAACGCGTGGGTTTGAGCCCATGCAGACTCTGTGCTCAGAGCCTGGAGCCTGTTTTCGATTCTCTCTCTCTCTCTCTCTCTCTCTCTCTCTCTCTCTCTCTCTCTCTCTCCCCTTCTCCCACTTGCACTCTGTCTCTTTGTCTCTCTCTCAAAAATAAAATGAACATTAAAAAAACAAAAAGACACTTGCAAAGACGCTCAACATCACTCATCATCAGGGAAATGCAAATCAAAACCATAATGATATATCACTGTACACCTGTCAGAATGGCTGAAATCTAAAAGACAAGAAATAACAAGTGCTGGTGAGGATGTGCAGAAAAAGGAACCCTTGTACACTGCTGTTGGTATGCAAATTAGTGCAGCCATTCTGTTGGAAAACAGAATGAGGGTTCCTCAAAAAATTAAAATTAAAATTACCATATGATCCAGTAATTCCACTACTGGGTGTTTACTCAAAGAAAACAAAAACACTAATTCAAAAAGATATATGCACTCCCTATTACAGCATTATTTACAATAGCTAAGACAATAGAAGCAACCCAATTGTCCCTCAATACATGAATGGATAAAGAAGATGTGGTATATGTATAAAGTAGAATATTACTCAGTTATTTTGACAGACAATGAGAGTCTTTTCACTTAAATTAACATGTGTTTGGGGTTTTATTTGGTTGGACTTATATGTTTACTGTTTCTTGGTTTGATTAGATTTGCCAATTCCATTTGCTAAAAATAATGATATGACTATGAGTCTACATTCCTTGACCATGTTAGCTAACAGCATTGCTTTAAAAATACAAAGTCAAAAATGGCTAGAGAGGGAGGGAACCAAAACATAAGAGACTCCTAAAAACTGAAAACAAACTGAGGGTTTATGGGGGGTGGGAGGGTGGGATGGGTGGGTGATGGGTATTGAGGAGGGCACCTGTTGGGATGAGCACTGGGTGTTGTATGGAAACCAATTTGACAATAAATTTCATAATAAAAAAATAAACAAAAAATAAAAATAAAAATAAAAAAATAAAAATAAAAATACAAAGTCAAATCAGTATATTGTATACCTAAAACTAATGTAACATTGTGTGTCAACTATACTTCAAAAAATACTTTAAAAAAGGATAGAAAGAAAGAAAAATAAAAGAAGGAAGCCAAAGTTTTAGAAGGAAAACTAGTTTGGACTTTAAGAAGTATTTTACAACCTGAGATGCACAGATACCTGGGGAACTATGAACATATCCTCAGGGGTTCGGAATCATCTCTACTAGACCTTAAGAATGCAATTTCATGCCAGGAATAATCTAAAACAATTAGTGTAAAACATATTCAGACTTACCTAAGTGAGCACATTATATTGGAGAACTGGCCTTCAAATTCAACACTGGCATTGGTGTGTTTTATCTACCATGTTAATTATAACAAAGAATAACATAAAAATGATAGCAATTAATTTTTAATGTGTAGTTACAGAAATCTAATTACTCTTAAAAGTAAATGTGAAAACACTTCAACATCCTTCATCATACATCTGTTGAATTACTTAAATTTAAAAACAAAACTCTTAGAATTGAAACATATTTTATAGTCTTTAGTTTCTTGAATTGTTTAAGGCATTGAAACATTAAGACAATTATTGGCGTAACATAGAAATTAACTATTTTCACTTTTCTGAAAGAAGGTGTTTCCTAGTTCATGTTTTCAAAGAAGGTATTTCCTAGTACATATATTCCAATCTTAATAAAAATGGAAATAATTGCAAGAAATTTGATTTGTTATGAATTCATTTTTTAAACTATCACTTCCAATATCTATTTATTCCATTAAGAGCCATTGAGAGTCAATCAGCAAACCATGCTGAATTAAAAATAAAAACCTTTTTCAAAAAAAATTTTATATGATCCTTATATATAAATTTTATATAGGTATAAAATCTGCATTGGTGAAGTCAAGAACAGTTTGAAATTAAGTCATAACTGGACTTTAACTTTAAATCCCCATTATTGAAGCCACCACTATTGATTTGTTTCAATCAATATTAAAACATTGCACATGTACAGTGTACTCATGGTGTGATGAGTTCTGGCCATTATTGACAGAAGTTAAGCCTTTTACAAAAGTTAGGCTGAAGAACAGTTCATTGAGGACATGTTGTAAATTGATCAAAAGGAAAGAAGACACTTTCCACAGGGACCGAAAAGTCTCTGAGGATTATGAGTGTAATGATGACCAAGTACTAGTTAATTTGTATTGAGTGATGACTATATGACACACACCATACTATCACATGCTTTTTGTTCATTTCATACTCACAATAGAACTTTTGTGTCAGTACTTTGAAAGGCAGTATAGCTTCAAGTTTGGGCTAACAGACTGTGAAGCTATAATCCCAGCTCTACCACTTACCAGCTGTGACATCTTGGGCAAGTATCTTAATCTATATGCACCTCGGTTTTCTAACCAGTAATGAGAATTAATAATAGTCCACAACTCATAAGGTTGTTAATTGGTAATAAATGAGATTATGTAAAATATTAAAACAGCCCTAATACATAGGAAAAATTACATGAAAAATTACTGTTGGGATGCCTGGGTGGCTCAGTTGGTTAAGCGTCCAACTCTTGATTTCAGCTCAGTTCATGATCTTACGGTCATGAGATCAAGCCACATGTTGGGTTCTGCACTGAGTGTGGAGCTGCTTGGTATTCTCTCTCTCTCCATCTCTCTCTCTCTCTCTCTCTCTGCTCCTCCCCCACTCATTCTCCCTCCCTCCCTCTCTTTCTCTGTCAAATAAATAAACATTTGAAAAATCACTGTTGAGGGTGGCCCAGTGGGTTAAGCGTCCAACTTCAGCTCAGGTCATGATCTTAAGGTTTGTGGGTTGAACCCCTGGTTCAGGCTCTGTGCTGATGTCCCAGAACCTGGAGCCTGCTTCAGATACTGTGTCTCCCTCTCTCTCTGCCCCTTCCCCACTTGTGTTCTGTCTTTCTCTCTCCCTCTCTCAAAAATAAACATAAAAAATTACTGTTGAAATATTTCAAATGTTGGAAATTGAGGTTCTTTACAGTCTTAAAGTATTTTAGTAAGATTCAGTTCCTAGTCTGTCTGAAACTAAACTTATGTTCTTAACCTCCACCTGTAGCACTTTCCTATGGCTATGCTAACTGAAGTTGTAAAATCACATTTCCCAGCCTTTACAATCTTTCTCTTACTAATTCATGCAAGAATATATTCTTGTTAAGGATAGAGAGTTTGCCATGAGGATATCATTCAACACATTCAGGCTCAAGATACTGTTAGAAATTAGGGGATAGGAAGCTCTCATTTACATTAGAGCCTACTTAATTCAAGACTCTGGACTAGACAATTTATTCATCCACGTATTTTTTTAAAACTGGTCATTGTTCTTTATAAAGAACTCTGAGGGGCATTAAGGATACAACAATGAAAAATATATGATTATGTCCCTAATAGATCCTCAGTCTAGTGAGGATAAAAGGTAAGACATAATTTCAAGTGTCATGTAAACAAAAGAGAAGCACAGGTGAAGATGAGGGAAGTTTTATTCACACTACTTTTCATGTGGATGACTGAAACTATAAGAAGAATTAGGTTCTTTCCTTCATCCCCACAATTTGGAAAAAAATGTGCTGATTCTAACCCACAATGTCTTTCTGATTCTAATTTCTCCACTAGGCCATACTTTCGTCCACATGAAAAGCAGAAGACATGAAAATTCAGTGTCTTGTTGCTTCAAGAATATTCCCCTTCTTTCTGCTCTCATCATATAGGGTAGATTTCTTGGATTTCTGACAATGTTTTTGTTTTGAAATTTCAATTATTCGTTACTATACCAATTTCCTCATCGTATCTTCTAACGATATCCTTCTTTTCTATTGTTTTTTTTTGTTAGTTTTTTAGTTTTTATTTAAATTCCAGTTAGTTAACATACACTGCAATATTAGTTTCAGGAGTCGATTTCAGTCATTCATCACTCACATACAACACCCAGGGCTCATCGTAACAAGTGTCCTCCTTAATACCCATCACCCATCTAGCCCATCCCCCACCTCCTCCCTCCATCAACCTCAGTTTGTTCTCTATCTTTAGGAGTCTCTCCTGGTTTGTTTCCCTCTCCTCCCCCCATATGTTCATCTGTTTTGTGTCTTAAATTCCACATATGAGTGAAATGATATGGCATTTTTGTCTTTCTCTTACTGACTTATTTCACTTAGCATAATACTCTCTAGCTCCATCCATGTCATTGCAAATGGCAAGATTTCATTCTTTTTTATGGATGAGTAATATTCCATTGTATATATATACCACTTCTTTATCCATTCATCAGTCAATGGACATCAGTCAATGGCTCTTTCCATAAAGTAGCTATTGTTGATAATGCTGCTATAAACATTGGGGTGCATATATCCCTTTGAATCAGTATTTTTGTATCCTTTGGGTAAATACCTAGTTGTACAATTACTGGGTCATAGGGCAGTTCTATTTTTAACTTTTTGAGGAAACTCTATACTGTTTTCCAGAGTAGCTGCCCTAGTTTGCATTCTCACCAACAGTGCAAGAGGGTTCCCTTTTCTCTGCATCCTCACCAATACCTGTTGTTTCCTGTGTTGTTAATTTTAGCCATTCTGACAGGTGTGAGGTGATATCTCATTGCAGTTTTGATTTGTATTTCCCTGATGATGAGTGATGTTGAGCATCTTTTCTTGTGTCCATTAGCCATCTGTATGTCTTTTTTTGTAAAAATGTCTATTCACGTTTTCTGCCCATTTTTTTTAAACTAGATTATTTGCTTTTTGGATGTTGAGTTTGGCAAGTTCTTTATAGATTTTGGATACTAACCCTTTAACTGATATGTCATTTGCAAATATCTTCTTCCATTCCATTAGGCTTCCTTTCAGTTTGGTTGATTGTCTCCTTTGCTGTGCAGAAGTTTTTTTATTTTGATGAAGTCCCAATAGCTACTTAGCTATCTTGATTTTTCCAGTGTGACTAATTTCAGACCAGTTCCTCTGAAACAAGTACCAATCTGACTACCTACCATGAAGATTTGGACAGTGACATAGGACTTCCTTCCTAAACAGTTCAGGAGGATAGCCAAGTAGTCTTGGGAATGCCCATTTACATTATAAATGACATCATGTCTTCCTCCAGTACACAATGGGATGCTGTGATAATAAGTAATATTTGTCATAGTCTTAAGAGTCTGCCTCATATAGACCATTCGAAAATGTTAAGAGTTATTATTGTTGCCTTTAGTGGTTTGATTTCTTTACCAATCTGAGTACCCTCCATTGCATCTTTAAATATGATCCCAATGCTAATCTATTTTTCAAATAAACAGATACATGAAGGTATCTAAAAACACCTCATTAATATTAATGATCATGAATTGCTAACTAGTAGAGTTTTGATTTAGTATGATGTGTTAATTTTTCTGCACCAAAAAGAAATTCTTCAACCTATTAGTGGCATTTTTACTACCTGCTTGTGCAAACAAACATTACTTTCATTAGTATTATTGAAATTCAAATACAAAAAAAGAGAGATTAGATAAAGAACTGGATTAGAAGCTATACTCTTCATTGTTTAATACCAATAAAGGTAATCAATTTAATCAAAATAACATTATTCACCAATTAAATTATTTTCAATTTCATTTGAGTTGTTACAGTTTACATGACTTTATGTGAATTTAATTTGTAAGAATATTATTTCCTATTTTTTAGGGTTTTTGATTTATGAACAGTATAAATATTAAGAATGTACAGTTAGGGAGCACCTGGGTGGCTCTGTCAGTTAAACATCAACTCTTGTCTTCAGCTCAGGCCATGATCTCATGGTTTGTGGGATGAAGCCCCACATCTGGCTCCACACTGACAGCATGGAGCCTGCTTATGATTCTCTTTCCCAATCTCTCTGACCCTCACCTGTGCTCACTTGCTCTTTCTCTCCAAAATAAATAAATAAACATTTAAACATTTGTTTAATAAATAACAAAGAATGTACAGTTGGTTTGAGCTTATACATATTTAAATAACATCACAAAAAATTGTACATGAAACAATAGAACCCTACATATAACAGTTGGGGTTATTTATATTCTTTTTTTACTTTAGACAGAAAGCACAAGTGGGGAAGAGGGGCAGAGGGAGAGAGAGAAAGAATCTCAAGCAGCCTCATGTTCAGCGTGGAGCCCAACACGGGGCTCTCCCATGGCTCTGGGATCATGACCTGAGCCAAAATCAAGACTGGGACACACAACCAAATGAGCCACCCAGGCGCCCCTAATGTATAAGCAATAAGACAAAGATATTGAGACACTGACTATAGTGAAAGCCCAAAGTATTAAAAAAGGACAGAAGACAGACTCATTCTAACTGGTAGTCATCCAGCAAAGTGTCCTAGAGGAGGCTAAATTCAAGCCTTGCAGGTTAGGTAGAGCAGATGAGGGAGAGTCTAAACAAAGGCATGATAATATAAATGGGTAAAGGGGCAATCAATAATAAAGAATGGGATATTCTTGGGTAATGGTTATACTGGGAGACCAGGAGCGAGTTGAGTCCTCATTGGGTAATTCTGCAGTGCACACACAGTGAGATGCCCCAAATGACCAAGAACTCAGGATTCCATAAAACATAAAATATATTCACCTGGTGGTTTCCCTGAGTCAAAAAACAAGGGTCATACATCAATATTTTACAACCAGACTTAGAGATGCTTCAGACAGAAGAGTAAAGAGTATAGTCTGGGGTCTAAAATCTGAAGTATTAACTTTTATATTATGAAGTTTTAAAATATTGACCAACCAGGGGCTGCTTCTAAACCTGAGAGATGGAAAAGTGGTGGCATCAGATGTTCTAGTCTTTTTAATGCAAAGCTATGTGCACTCTGAAAAAAGGTTATCTGACCATAGACTGTCTCTCAACATAAATAATACAGCTATGGGATAAATGCTTATGAAGTTTGGGAGAGCCAGCACTGGGCAACTCTGTCACCAGAGCCAACCTCATATAGGGTGTTTTTGGCCTAAAGGAGAAAGGTCAAAACGGTGACTGCCACAGGAGAAACAAAGCACTGATACTTCACAGAATCCTTAGGGAAGAAACTCCAAAACTTCAATAATTGAAGTTCTCTTGTGCTCTAATGTCTCCTCTACCTAAGCTTTGGGGACTTCTTCACAGTCTCAAAGGATGCTCCCTTGACAGAGGGTGGAGTCTATGAATGTCTATAGTCCCCTCAGCCTGTAGAAGGTCCAGAGGAGGCAGGGAAGAAAACCTTCAGATTCATGAAGGTTGAAATCTTGTCTAGGAGCAGATGCCTTCCTTCTGTGATTTTTCTGGGCAGCCTGTCTATAGCTAAGACAGGAATTTGGAAAAGAATTACACCAACACAAATAAGCACATACCACCAATAACAACACTTTTAGATCCAGGGATTGGGCACAGGATGGGATTGATATTATCATTAAAAGAAATGTTTTCACTGTCCTATTATCTCTGCCTATCTTTTATCTTTTTATGCTTATTCTTTCGCTCCAATTAATTTTCACTAGAAAGTGAGAGGCACGGAATACCTGTTGGGTGATCTCATATTTCATTGCCTTTTCAGATAATTTTCAACCTCCAGAATAATTGATGCAGAGAAAAACATCAGAGTTAGCAGAAATCATCATTCCATCAGCTGGAAATTAGATGGGAAGCAAACTGCTGATCCTCCTGCCACGAATTAATGAATGAAAATCCTCAATCAAAAGATAATTTCTCCAGGATTCTGCTCCTGCCCTTTCAGAGAATTCTCTCTTTCTCTCATTCCCTCTCTGTATCTATCTTCTTTTTTCTCTCTCCCATTTCTGTTTTCCCTGTATTAGTCTCTCTTTACAGCAGAAGACTGAAAGGGGGTTAAAATATACATTAAATTCTGAATTCTGAACGTTAATGGAAAGAAGTCACAATCCAGGTAATTGTAATATTTTGGTTGTTTTAATTGCTGATAGGAAGAATAAACAAAAAAATTCTTGGGTAGATTATATCGAATGTTGGAAGAGTCTGTTATAGTGTTACTTTATCTCTAGGTGAACTCAAAGCTATGGGGAAAAGTAACCTAACAAGACCCTCTGAATTCATCCTCCTGGGACTCTCCTCTCGACCTGAAGATCAGAAGCCACTCTTTGCTGTGTTTCTCCCCATCTACCTCATCACAGTGATAGGAAACGTGCTCATCATCCTAGCCATTCGCTCAGACACTCGCCTCCAGACACCCATGTACTTTTTCCTGAGCATCCTGTCCTTTGTTGACATTTGCTATGTGACAGTCATTATCCCCAAGATGCTGGTGAACCTCTTATCAGAGACAAAGGCCATCTCTTATGGTGAGTGTCTGACCCAGATGTACTTCTTCATAGCCTTTGGAAATACAGACAGTTACCTCCTGGCAGCCATGGCCATTGACCGCTATGTAGCCATATGTTATCCTTTTCACTACATCACCATCATGAATCACAGACGCTGTGTCCTGCTTCTGATCCTCTCCTTCTGCATTCCACACCTCCACTCCCTCCTGCACATTCTCCTAACCAATCAACTCATCTTCTGTTCCTCTAATGTCATCCACCATTTTTTCTGTGATGACCAGCCAGTGTTGAAATTGTCCTGTTCCTCCCATTTTGTCAAAGAAATCACAGTAATGACAGAAGGGTTGGCTGTCATAATGACACCCTTTTCGTGCATCATCATCTCTTACTTAAGAATCCTCATCACTGTTCTGAAGATTCCTTCAGCTGCTGGGAAGCGCAAAGCATTTTCCACCTGTGGCTCTCATCTCACAGTGGTGACCCTGTTTTATGGAAGCATTAGCTATGTCTATTTCCAGCCCCTGTCCAACTATACTGTCAAGGATCGAATAGCAACAATTATCTACACCATACTAACCCCCATGCTAAACCCATTTATCTATAGTCTGAGGAACAAAGACATGAAGCAGGGCTTGATAAAGCTGATGCACTGGGTGAAATGCCAATAAGGAATCTGACGTCTTAAGAGAAGCCCGTTAATCTCTCACCCCTGACTGCAGGTTTTTAACGTGTCTGTCATTCAATTCTGAAGGATGGTAACTTTAATGATTTGTTTCATCCCTGATAGAAGAATGTTTATTGCATGTGATGAAACTAATGTGTTGAAGCTACCCCTAAATATGATGCCTATTTCCCAGTGGTCTCTAATATTATCTGACTGGGACAAGGTCTACCTGTATCTTGTTCTCTGTGCACCAGTCTAAATTTGGAAAACACATCTGGTTTCCAGGACATCACATGCCTTTCACATAATCCCAATCCTATTGAAATCACTCCTATCCTTGAGTTTGATCACTAGAAACTCCTTATTTATAGGTATCCCTATTCATAGGGCTGAGTTTTCTTATGTAGTCATTTAAAGCTGTTTGAATGACTTTAAGTGTGTGTGTGTGTGTGTGTGTGTGTGCACGCATGTATGAGTGTGTAACTTATCATGGTAGCCCAAGTGCCCTTCAATAGCAAGATCTCTCTTTCTCCCCTTATAATGGTCATGACTCTTTCCTCTAGGTCAATTTCAAAGACTAAGGTCCTGACTTCTATAGTTATTATATGGTAAAAAAATGAAATCACCCCAGTAGATGACTCTTGGTGAATCAGTCCCAGGCCAGTTCCTCAAGAGCATAGCATCTCAGTGTTCTTTCCTGCTTCCCACCTGGCACAGTCGACTATGCATTGTCTTTCCTTATTAATTTCATTTGACCCAAATTTAAGTGTGCCACTCTCTCAGGGAGTAGATATTATGTTCCAATTACCCTGATAATAGATGCCTCCAACTGCTAGGGATTCTTCTTCCTTAACAGATGTGACCCAACTACTAACGAGAAAAACAGAATTGGGCATGGAAAAATGCTTTTGTCCATTGGTGAGTTCTGAAAAATATTAAGGTCGCTGTTAGTCCATAAATTTATTTGGCCACTCAGAGATTTGTGAATTCATTTGTTCATTTGACAAATTTCTATTTATTATACACTATGTGCCAGTCTCTGAGACTTAAAAACAAAGATTATGTGCTAGATGATAAGCCAACAGTCTGATGGCCAAAAATCTGCAGGAGCCTAAGGAAACAAAACAAAATAGGCAACACAAGACTTTAGAGTGAAATTTTGTGTTATTTGGGTTTGTTTCCAGTTACAAGGTACAGAGGAACATGTATACTTTTAAGTAACAGGTGTCAAAAACAAAAAACAAAAAACCTCTGGGCTTAAGTAAAGAGAGACTGTATTTGAAGGGATTATTCCAAGATGGAGGGAAGGGGCCATAGTAGTAAGTGAGAGAGGACTGTTGTAACAGGAAGGATACCCAGCCAGGAGATCTGCAAGAAGTCTCAAAGGTCAGGCAGAAAAGGGCTTTTCTTTTATAGGAGGAAGAGGAAGAAACTAGAAGGAACCACGTGTGGTAAAGTGGGATGAGCAGGTGACAGTGGTGAGATTGGACAGTTGATCAGGGACAGTTTTTCCCAGACATCAGTGGACATTCAGAGGCTGCCATCACACAGGGGTGGTATGTGGACTTTGGCTGAGGGTCAAAGTCCAGTCATTTTTCAGAGCACAAAAGGGTGGGAGGATTTCTTCTCTGTTACTGTTTTCCAGGAGCACAGGGCTCAGGTAGGATTCAACATTGTCACAGGGGTTTATTGTAAAGATTCACAAGGGAAAAAGAGACAAACCTCAGCTACACAAACAAATCTCACAAAAGAATAAGAACCAAAGCATGGACATGCCCAACGGAGCTGGAACACGGTTGAAGCACTTGACAGTTATTTATCAGAAAATACGAAATTCATGAATATGTTATTTTGCTGCTCCTCTATAGTCAGTTCACAGAAGAGGGCAGTGGTCTTGGGAAGCACACAAAGGTTAAGAGGCTTTTCTCCATTACTCTCATATAAAGATGTACAGGAGAGAGGGGTCAACCAGGTGGGGTAAACTGGAGACTACATAGGACTTAACCAGACGTGAAAATTTTCCCAAGACAGACCTGTCAACGGATATTGATAGCAGGTTGATGAAGGATCAGTTAGAAACTGTTCCTTTTATGAAAGTATCAACTTCCTCCAAAACACACACAAACACATATACTCTAAACATCTTTAGCAAACCCCACTCCTTATATGAGTCATTAGGAAAGGGCTTAAGTTGCATATCTGGTCATGTGGGGAGTAACAGAAGCAGAAACTTATAGAAAGGGGTCACAATAATATCACAGTCCTCTTGGACTTGCAGAAATATTGGCATAGGTTTAAACTTCCACTGACTTTGGAAGTGAGGGATTCTATCTGATCTTACCTAGACTTTCAGCAGAGAAACCCTGCTGGTACTCAAGACTATATAATCACAGTAACCATAGAGCACTTAACTTTGAAAGAGATCAGACTAGGGACTTTACATACATGATGATACTAATTCTCTACTAAGTCTTTAACAGAAAACACAAATTCATTATTTGCATATCTCAGATGGGATACATGAGGATCAAAATGTATAAATAACTTCTTTATCCATCCATCAGTCAATGGACATTTGGGGTTTTTCCATAATTTGGCTATTGTTGATAATGCTAGTACAAACACCAGGGTGCACAGCTGTGGTATACATATACACTGGAATATTAGTCATCAAAAAGAATGAAATCTTGCCATTTTTAATGACGTGGATGGAGCTACAGTGTATTATGCTAAGCAAAATGTTAGTCAGAGAAAGACAAATACCATATGATTTCACTCATATGTGGATTTTAAGAAACAAACCAGATCAACACGGCGGGGGGGCGGGTGGGGAAGAGAAAGAGTCAAACCATAAGAGACTCTTAGTGGTAGAGTACAAACTTAGGTTTGCTGGAGGGGGGGTGGGCATGAGATGGACTAAATGGATGATGGGTATTAAGGAGGGTACCTGTTGTGATGAGCACTGGGTGTTATATATAAGTGATGAATCATTAAATTCTACTCCTAAAACCAATATTACTCTATATGTTAAACAACTAGAATTTAAATAAAAACTTGAAACAAAACAAGCAAAAAAGTATAAATAACTTTCTGGAGATCAAACATTTCTTAACCTCAGTTCTGGAGATTGAAATCTGTGTGGACAATTATGGTTTTTACTCTTAACCCCTATCCTGCCTCCCTAAGGGTGCATATGTGGCTGTAAAGAGAAATTCTCTGACTTGTTAATTCTGCCTTCTGCAATTTCTGGGGAAAAAATCAATTCTAGATCAGTGAGGTGGAGCTCCAACTTGACATTCTTGGAAACCGGAGCCCCAGAGGTAGAGATGACCAAGAGGACATACACCTTTTAAAAATGTGCAGAAATCACCAGGACAATTTAAACTTCTGCAGGTTGGTGAATGGGGGAATTGAGCCACAATAACTTAGACCTCAAGAGGAAGGCAGTCCTTCAGTTCCATACCCTTAACCATGACCTTCTCCCTTACCCTAAGGGTCCAATATGACCACAAGGAAAATTTTCTCAAAGATACCGATTTTTCCTTAAGCAATTTCAAAAAAGGATCCATACTAAGAAGAGAGGTCTTTCATGAATTACAGAAGTAGTTAGGAGATACCATGCTTCGGGAGCACCTGGGTGGCCCAATCAGTTGAGTATCCGACTCTTGATTTCAGTTCCAGTCATGAGCTCATCATCATGGGATTGGGCCCCGCATCAGGCTCCATGCTGGGTATGCAGCCTGCTTAGGATTCTCTCTCTCCCTCCCCCACCCCCCGTTTCAAAATAAATAAACATTTTTTTAACTTAAAAGAAATGCCATGTTTCAGAGTACTGCTGAGGAGTAAAGAAGAGGAATTGCTTGGGGGTGATGGTTCATGAGTGTATACAAATGTCCAAATGATCAAATTGTGTACATTAAATATGTGTAGTTTTTGGGTATCAGTGATAACACAATAAAGCTGTTTTTTTAAAGGAGGGGGAGTTTGCAATATTTCAATGCCTAATAAACACCAAGAACTATTGTAGGCACTTTATGCAAGTCAATTATTTTCACCTGAGGGCAAGAGAAAGCTTTGAGGAAGATCTTATTGCCCATTATGTACAGAAGAGGAAATGGGGGCAGAGAGAAGGTGAACGGACTTGCCTGAGAACATGCAGCTATTAAGTGGCCAGAGCCACCACTCTAAGTTGGTCCAGCTCAAAAGCCACACTCACTTAACTAAACCAGGTTGTCCAACCCTGTCCCCATTACACCCCACACAGTCATTGCTGTCTGAAAACCTAATGTTCCATTGACCGTGTCCTCAGAAAAACTGACAGTGAATCTGAGGGATGAATGAGGAGACAGAGCCAGCTGTGGAGAGCTCGGAGGGAAGGAATGTCAAGTGCAAATGTCCTGAGATGGAAAACCTTAGTTCAAGGAACATTTCAAAAGTCAGCATGGCTGGATTATAACAAGAGGGTTAGAATGGAGTTGCCTTTTTAAGTCCTGGTTAATAACTTGCATTTTATTCCAAAGTATGATGAAAGTCATTTGATGTGGAAACATGACCTGATTTCCTTTACGTTACAAATGGTGGAGTTGCTTCCCTGAGAATTGCTGGAAACGTTCTGTTTTTATACTTTGTTCTCATTGTTTCCCTTCTTTTGGTAGCTAGATAGGCTTTTGAGGCTATCTTGTTGTTGCTTTTCTATTTCCTTATGTATAACTTCCTCAATCGGAGAGCATACATCCAAAATTTAAGTCTATTAATTGTTACATTTAAGTTTCAGAAGAATTTCACTGTTAGCCTGTTTGAAAATACCAGATAATACAGAACTGGACAATAAATCCTATGGGGGAGGGTAGTGTAAGTCTTCACATGATGTTTGCAGCAGGAGTCTGTCATCAAATCCAGCCTTAAAAAAAAAGCGCTATCTTCCCATCTTTGAACCAAGGAGGCGGAATCAGCCTCAAAGGAGTCATGAATCCCCAGATGTTAAATGGGCCAGAAAATGTTCAGTGCTCTCCTCTTAGCAGAAGATGCCACCATGCAGCCCAGACTTCTAACCCTCTGGAGAGGCTATGATGCAAACTTTTGGATTCCCTCCTGCAGGGACTAATCAGCCATTGAGGTAGTCCCTTGAACCCCAATTACATTAATTCTATGAGCCAAAATGTGTCTCCTCCTGAATGAGTGCCCAAATGCTTCCAGTTCCAATCACTCTAGAGCCTTGGGCATTGTGGCAGACAACACAGAGCCTTTAGTAGTGCTTGGTAGAGCCTCCTCCTTGTGACACCGATCCCGCTCTCCAATCAGATATCCACATAAAGCCATTTTCTAAACTTATGTGTTAGAAAAAGCAGAAGCAGAAATATAAATACAGAGAACAAACTGATGGTTGCCAGAGGGGATAGGTTGGGGTATGGGAAAAACGGGTGAAGGGGAGAAGATCCAGGCTTTCAGTTATGGAATGAATAAATCACAGGAATAAAGGGCATAGCATAAGGAATCTAGTCCATAGTGTTGTAATAGTACTGTATGGTGATAGACAGTAGTTACACTTGTGAGCATAGCAAAATACATAGAGTTGTCAAATCACTATGTTGTATACTTGAAACTAATGTAACACTGCATGTCAAGTATACTCAAATAAAAAATTTTTTAATTAAACTAAAATTTTAAAAATTATATATTAGAAAACCATTGAAAACAAGCAAAAAAAAAAGGTTTAAAACAAAGCAACCCCATCCTTATAAAGGAGTATAACTTCCTACTCTTCAGGCATATGCTATGCATAGTGATTTTCTCCCGAAGAGGACAATATAGAAAAAGGCTGGAGGGTATGACCAGAGTAGCTTTATAGTGGAGAAGGCTCACCAACACTACTTCATCCAGATAATCAAGATCAACTTCAACAGTCATAAATCATGTTGATAGTATCACGAGGCCAACATCAAGGCATGGACAAGTGCTGCTAGTATTCCTCATGCTTCTAATCTTTGACTTCCTCTGTCTCTGACCTCCTACCTACCCAGATTTAAAGGACTCATGTGATTAGGTCTGACCCACCCAAATAATCTCTCTTAAACTCAACTGAGCCATACGACATAACCTAATCACAGGAGGAAAATCCAGCATATTCAGAGTCCCAGAAAATACGCAGGGTATGGATATTGGGGGCCTCCTTAGAGTTCTGCCTGCCGTACTGTGTTTACCTGCCACCTTTCCAGAAGGCAAGCACATAAGCGCAGGGGTTCTCCCACTCACCAGTCTAAGAAAACAGCCATGTGGTCATAGGGGCTACATTATTTTACATTAGAAAGGTCACCATCAGTAGCTTTCAGACAGAAACCCTATGTCTTCCCTTATTCTAATATTTATTGCTACATAAAGATAATGAGGTACTATAAAGACTATAAGATAATAAATAAAGTGTTTATAATGTGATGGGACACTGACTAGCACAACAGTGGACTCCATAAATAATTATTATTTATTATTATTACTACTACTAATGTACAGCATGATATGTGATGATAGATCTCTTTAGCTCTCTGGATACTCAATATTGATCTAAACAAAGTCAAAATTTTAAACTTTTCTTCAAGTGAATAAGACAACCATAAAGAGTTGTAAAGTGATTTTTTTTAGTAATTTTTGTGTCTGAAGATACTTATTGGCAACTTGGGCTCAGTATGATATCTGATTTTCCTGAGCTACTGAACACACCCTTGATATTATTTAATGTCATTTGCATCCCCTTCTGTTAATAGTCATTCTGCATATAAATATTATTAAAGCAAAAATATCTTTCTCTATAACACCAATACTATCAATATCATTTTTTAAAAAATTTTAATGTTTTATTCATTTTTGAGAGACAGAGCATGAGCAGGGTGGGGCAGAGAGAGAGAGGGAAACACAGAATCCAAATCAGGCTCCACGCTCTGAGCTGTCAGCATAGAGCCCAATGCAGGGCTCCAACCCATGAACCATGAGATCATGACCTAAGCTGAAGTTGGATGCTTAACCAACTGAGCCACCCAGGCGCCCCTATAAATTTCATTTTTTTTAAAATTACCCATCACATTACCTTAATGTTGTTAATTTGAATTTTGCTGGATATTGTAGTTTTGCTTATGTTTAATTTTTAACCTCTGTTTTGTTTTTCCAACTTAACAATTTTGCCTTGGATCATTGCTGGTCAATGTTCATGGGTTCGTTAGAATAAAGGAACGTATCTACCTATCTTGGCAATCAGGTCATCATTATGGAAGAAGGGAAAGTGAGCTGGTATTTGTGTGCTGGGTATAGTGATATTTTAAAATCCCAGGTTCATTGCAACACTACACACAATAGCCAAGATATACAAACAACTTAAATGCTTGTCAATGGATGAACGGATAAAGAAAAATGTGGTACACATGTATATAAAATGGAATATTATTCAGCCATATAAAAGAAGGAAATCCTGCCATTAGCAACAACATGGATGAAACTTGAGGGTGTTATTCTAAGTGAAATAAGTCAGAGAGAGACAAGATATCACTTATATATAGAATCTAAAGAAGTCAAACTCACAGAGACAGAGAGTAGATTGGTGATTTCCAGAGTCTGGGGGAGGGAGGACATGAAGAGATGTCGGACAGAGTACAAACTTTCAACTATAAGATGAATAAGTTTTGAGGATCTAATGTATTGCATGATATGTGATGATAGTTACACATGTGATGTTATACATGTGTAGTGATATGTGTGTATATGTGTGTATGTGATACTTATACATGTGATGTATTGTATACTTGAAATTTGCTAAGAAAATAGATTTTAAGTGTTCTCATCACAAAAAAATAGATGATAACTATGTGATAGATGTGTTAACTAATCTTATTGTGGTAACCATTATACAATATATACATATATCAAATTACCACATTCTATACCTTAAATTTACGCAATGCTATTTGTCAGTTATACCTCAATAAAGCTGGGAAAGAAATCGACAAGTACTGTTGCAGGTCACATACTCCAGGAAGCAAACTCTGAGTTGGAGACTTGAGTTTAGGAGATTTCTTTGGAATGCTCTTATGATCAACACCTAAGGAAAGGAAATGGCTGCAGGACTGGGCAGAGGGACAGGTCAAACTATGTTGCAGTCTCAAAGGAAGCCTCAATTGACCCAGAAGCATTCTGAAGTTGGGATGCCCGACAGACCTGTCCCAAGTTGAGATAAGAGGGCCAGACCTCTATACCTCTGCTTCAGTCAGTCATTGAAAGTAGGCTACCCTAGTTAAATGCATGGTCTAGGACTAGACAGCTTTCTTCAGCTGAGACAACCCCCAAAAAGGGCTTACAGTCAAAGGCTGTCTATCAGCATCCTCCCCAAAACTGGGACAATAAGCCCTTCATTCTTAAAGGGGGATCTGGAAAATGCATGACAATAACCACTACAGGTACTTAACATATTAATAATTGCTAGTAACTGACATGTTACTAATTGGAAACTCAAGACACTGAGAATTGCATATCTCTCTGCTTAGTTGACAAAATCATATATATGGATTTCTTAATTCAATCTTAGCTCTATTGTGCTGCTACCATGTATATTTCAATCATTGTTAGGTCATAATAGGTACATATTCAGAAAAATCATTGAGCATCTATCTACTATATGCCAGTCCTTGTCCTAGACACTGGTGACCCAACAATAGATGAGACAATATATATATTCTCTCCCTCATGTGTCTCCCAGACCAGCTGATACAGAAGAAGTAATTATGAATAATGGGGGATGGGGGGTGTCTGAATCAGCAAGGCTTTGCTTTTACCATGTGATCTCATTTAATGCTCAGAACCCAATTAGGTAGACTTTATTAGTCCTATTCAAAAGATGAATATATTGACATTCAAATAAGAAAAAGTGACTGGCCTGAAGTCACTGAGCTTGTGGTGCATGGAGCAGATAATCAAAGACAGAAGTGCTGCCTCTGAACTCATGACTTGTCCAGGAAGACCAGGGAAAAGAAAGTATGAATTGTTGGACCACAATTAAAGTGTCAAGGCATGTTCAAGTTTAGAGTAGTGTAATTCAAACTGTCCTTTTTAACTTCATCAGAAGAAATACTACTGCAGTTCTTTTCCAAAATTGAAAGCTGCAGTACTCATTTATAATTTTTGGAGAAAGAAATACCCAGAAAAGTAGAAAAATGTTTTAAATCAAAGACCTCCTCTTGGATTTAAATCCTTAATTGGATTTAGCTATACAGTCAACAATAAACCCAAGAAATGCACTTTATGAACAATCATTATCTTCTTTCCCAGCCATGTTTGATGACTTTCTACAATTACCTAAAACCAGTTTTCACTTGAGGTGACCAACAAAAACAATTTAACAGCAAAAAGAGTCTCATTTCTAACATTAACTGGAATGAAAATGGAACACAACAAACCTGCATTTATGACAAGCATATTTAAGTTTATTTTACATTGGGACCTTGTTTTTGATATGGTTAACTGGTTAGCAAAAGATCTTTTTATTTTTTCTTATCATAGACTAATACCTAAAAAAAAATTCTTTTAGGTTAAAATAAGTTTTATTATCTCTCTCCCTTTGATTAGAGTTGATTATTTCTTTATAGAAAAATTCTTCTGATTTTATTTTTTCATTCTCATAGAGGAGCCTTAGATGAGTGTGATTCCACATTTTACCTTTGACATTTTGTCTTATTACTTGTCAAATTGCAAACATTAAGAGTTTTTGTGCACTTTTCTCCACGTTTCCTTTAAAACTCTGATAGATAAGAGGATTGTCCCAGCATTCATATCTTCTTGAGGTACTGACTCTTTTTCCTTATATAATGTCCTTCTTTACCTCTTGTAACAACAGTTTACTTAAAGTCTGTTTTAGCCATCTCAGCTCTCTCTTGGTCACTATTTTCATTGGATATCTTTTCCACTCTTTCGCTTTTATTTGTATCTTTGGTCCTCAAGTGAGTCTCCTGTACATAGTATATGGTTAGATGCTGGTTTCTTTTTTAATCCATTCTTCCAAACTCTCCTTTGAATTGAAGAGTTTAATCCATTTACATTTAAGTTAATTGCTGCAAAGTAAGGGCTTATTTCTGTCATTTTATTCCATGTTTTCTATATGATTTGTATCAATTTTTGTCCCCCCATAAAAGATTTAAGAACTATTACTTCCTTATTTTGTGTTTAATCAGTTTTTTTTATAATGTACAGTTTGTTTCCCTTCTCATTTCCTTTTCTAACTATATACATAATTATTATATATAATTATTATATAACAATATTTGCATATTAATTTGTATTATTAAATATGTATTTATGTATATATATTTATCTAAATATATACTAGTAATTTTCTTAGTCATTACCCTGGGGATTGATATTAACATCTTATATTTATTATAATCTAGTTTAGATTAATACCAATGTTCCAGTATTTAAAGCTCTTGGATGACAACAGTAATTAGCTAAAGGCACATTATTTTAATAATACTTAAACCTACTTCCTCCATTGTAGTTGGTGTCTTATTTTCTAGAATAGCAAAATATTTTCTTTAGAATGAAAACCTACTAATTATACCTTCTAATTATAGTAGAGATCTCAGGAGAAACAAAGACTACTAGAAGGAGTGTTAATTATAATAACCTCATGGATGTTATTCAGTAGGTCTCCTCTTTGATACAAACAGCATGATTAAAATGAGTATTTTACTTTTTTGTATTCTACTAACATAAGAATAAGTATGGAAGTTTCAGGATGGGAAAGAACTGAGTAAGAGATAGATGAAATAACTGTAGGATCAGAGAACTAAGTGAATGATAGTTACTGTCTTCTAACATTTGAAAACATTGTTTAATTAGTTGGCTTTGTCCATGCTTAAGTCAATTTCATAAATACTTCCTGAGTACCCTCTGCAGTAAAGGCTGGGTGTTAAGTGCTATGGGATCCTAGTCTGTAAGATACGAAGGGAAAAATATTTCTTTTCCTCAATGCTATATGCCTCCAGTGAATAACAAAGTGTAGCTCATAGAAACTGCATAAGAAAGATTTATAAACTGACTGGGACAAACATAGATGAAACAAACATTATTCTTGACCTCACTGATTCTAAATTATTGTATTTTATTGAATCTAAAATGCCATCAATTGTGAGATGCATTATTTTAATGTACCGTTGAGAAAAAAAAAAGCTACCAATTATGTGTCACATGCCATGGATTTAAGTGCATCCCAATATAAGAGATGTTAAAATGTAAAAACAAAAATGAATCATATAAACAATAAAATAGCTGGATCGTGAACAATTTAATTCACAGTGCCTAGAAACGTGCCTGGATTTAAATCAGGGTACCAAGGGATAGTAGACTTCATGCTAAAAAGTCTATGCTTTTCAGTTTAATCTGGCAAAGAGAGAAACTGCACAAAATTTTGACTCCATTAGTTGTTTGAAAGCTGCTTCTTAACATAAAATTTTTAATTTTGTCAAAGCAAAACAGAGAGGCCTTTTTGTGAAGTGGATTGACTACACAGTTTGCCTTCAAGCAGCCCTTGGTTCAAGTTACGTTTTACCAGTTACTTTATTTTTCTAAGTCACCATAAAACAAAGGTAGTAAGTACACATGTTATGAGGTTGTTTTGTGGTTGACTCGAGAAAGACCTATAAATATTAGTTACCTTCATTTAACTGAAAAAGTATATGACAGTGAACATGATTGTGTTTAATGTAAATTCAGGTATTAATGAGGTACTAGATACTTTATTCCAATCAGGTCATCAAGGAATGCCTCCGTAGGGGGTCTGCATTTGGGCCTAGAGACCCAGGTGAAGGGAGAAATCTTAAAGAGTGAGGTTATTTAATTGTAAGATGTGATAATAAGCCATTAAGTGATAGGAAATGGGCAATATGTATTTGCCAGGGCATGTTGGGACTCTGATGTATGGATTCTGTGTGCTTTCATGATTAAGAAGAGTAAAAGATCCAAAACTGATGGCTTTTCCTACCGGTGGTTGTGAAGAATTATAATTAAGTATCTGACCAACCAACTTGAGAATTGGCTAATATGGGAATGGTGACCTAAAGTAAGGCTGATCTGAAAAACAAATAATCCAGTGAAAAAATGGGAAGAAGATAGGAATAGGCATTTTTCGAAAGAAGACAACCGGATGGATAACAGACACATGAAAAGATGCTGAAAATCACTCAGCATCAGGGAAATACAAAACAAAACCACAGAGATTCCTGAGGGAGACCTGGGAAGATGGTGGCGTAGGAGGACGCTGGGTTCATCTCGTCCAGCTGATCGCTTAGATTCCACCCACACCTGCCTAAATAACCTACAAAACCACCAGACGACTAGCAGAATGGACTCTCCAGAGCCAAACGTAGACGAGAGGCACACGGAAAGGATAGGAAGGGCAGAGAGGCGGTACACACTACAGGACTGGTGGGAGGGAGCTGGGCGGTGGAGGGGCAGCCCACCTGGCAAGGCAGAGCCCCCTAGTCTGACTTGCAAAAGCAGAGGGGCCAGACGGAGTGAGTTCTGACAGCCAGCAGGACTTAACATCTGGAATGTTAAAAGTCAGCAGCTCTGCTCAGAGAGCAGGAGGGCGAGAGGACACTGGGAGGGAGAGGTGTTGAGCCACAGAAGACAGAGCTCAGTTCGGTGGGGAACAAAGGTGCTGGGAAGAGCCATCTCCCTCTCCCATCCCCCAGCCAAAATCCCAAAGGTAACCAGATCCCATCACCAAACTTGCTTGCACCGGGCAAACACCCAACGCTGTGCTTCTGTGGATCCATCCCTCCAAAGGATTGGCCTGCCTCCCTCCTGGTGCTGCAAGTCCCCTACCACAGGGGACCACCAACAACAAAGCAAGCTAAGCCTGCCCCTCCCGCCCCTTTGTACCTTGGGGATCCACCTCGGCTAATACGCTCTTGGCCAGATCCCATTGAAGCAGCACCACAAGCCTGGCAGTGTGCAAGTAGCCCAGACAGGGGCCACACCACTCCACAGTGAGTCCTGCCCCTGGGAAAGGGTAAGATAAGGTACACACCAGTCTGACTGGCCCCAGCGGTGGGCTGGGGCAGATATAGGGTCTGACTGCGGCCCCGCCCACCAACACAAGTTACTCCGGACAGGACAGGGGAAGTGCCCTGCACTTAGGAGCTGCAAGGACTACCTAAAATGATGAAATGGAAGAATTCTCCTCACAATAAACTCCAGGAAGTAGCAACAGCTAGCAAATTAATCAAAACTGATGTAAGCAAGATAACGGAACAAGAATTTAGAATAATAGTCATAAAATTGATTGCTGGGCTTGAAAAAAGCATAGAGGACAGCAGACAATCTATTGCTACAGAGATCAAGGGACTAAGAAATAGTCATGAGGAGCTAAAAATGCTATAAGTGAGGTGCAAAATAAAATGGAGGTGACCAGAGCTTGGATTGAAGAGGCAGAGGAGAGAATACGTGAATTAGAAGATAAAATTATGGAAAAAGAGGAAGCTGAGAAAAAGAGAGAAAAAAAAATCCAGGAGTATGAGGGGAAAATTAGAGAACTAAGTGATGCAATGAAATGGAACAGTATCTGTATAATATGAATCCCAGGAGAGGAAGAGAGAGAGAAAAGGGCTGAAGGTGTACTTGAACAAATCATAGCTGAGAACTTCCCTGATCTGGGGAAGGAAAAAGGCATTGAAATCCAAGAGGCACAGAGAACTCCCTTCAGACGTAACTTGAATTGATCTTCTGCATGACATATCATAGTGAAACTGGCAAAATACAAGGATAAAGAGAAAATTCTGAAAGCAGCTAGGGATAAACACACTCTAACATATAAAGGGAGACCGATAAGACTAGTGGAAGACCTATCTACTGAAACTTGGCAGGCCAGAAAGGAATGGCAGGAAATCTTCAATGTGATGAACAGAAAAAATATGCAGCTGAGAATCCTTTATCCAGCAAGTCTGTCATTCAGAATAGAAGGAGAGATAAAGGTCTACCCAAAAAAAACAAAAACTGAAGGAATTTATAACCACTAAACCAGCCCTAGAAGAGATCCTAAAGGGGATCCTGTGAGACAAAGTACCAGAGACATCACTACAAACATGAAACCTACAGACATCACAATGACTCTAAACCTATATCTTTCTATAATAACACTGAATGTAAATGGACTAAATGCTCCAACCAAAAGACATAGGGTATCAGAATGGATAAAAAAAAAAAAGGCCCATCTATTTCCTGTCTACAAGAGACTCATTTTAGACCTGAGGACACTTTCAGATTGAAAATGAAGGGATGGAAAACTATCTATCATGCTACTGGAAGTCAAAAGAAAGCTAGGGTAGCCATACTTATATCGGAAACTAGACTTTCAATTAAAGGCTGTAACAAGAGATGAAGAGCATTATATAATTACAGGGCCTATCCATCAGGAAGAGCTAACAATTATAAATGTCTCTGCACCAAATACGGGAGCCCCCAAATATATGAAACAATTAATCACAAACATAAGCAACCTTATTGATAAAAATGTGGTAACTGCAGGGGACTTTAATACCCCACTTAAAGCAATGGATAGATCATCTAGACACAGGATCAATAAAGAAACAAAGGCTCTGAATGATACGTTAGATCAGATGGACTTGACAGATATATTTAGAACTCTGCGTCCCAAAGCAACAGAATACACTTTCTTCTCGAGTGCACATGGAACATTCTCCAAGATAGATCACATGCTGGGTCACAAAACAGCCCTTCATAAGTATACAAGAATTGAGATCATACCATGCACACTTTCAGACCACAATGCTATGAAACTTGAAATCAACCACAGGAAAAAGTCTAGAAAACTTCCAAAAGCATGGAGGTTAAAGAACACCCTACTAAGGAATGAATGGGTCAACCAGGCAATTAGAGAAGAAATTTAAAAATATATGGAAACAAATGAAGATGAAAATACAACAATCCAAAAGCTTTGGGACGCAGCGAAGGCAGTCCTGAGAGGAAAATACATTGCAATCCAGGTCTATCTCAAGAAACAGGAAAAATCCCAAATACAAAATCTGACAGCACACCTAAAGGAAATAGAAGCAGAACAGCAAAGACACCTGAAACCCAGCAGAAGAGAAATAATAAAAATCAGAGCAGAAATAAACAACATAGAATCTAAAACAACTGGAGAGCACATCAATGAAACCAAGAGTTGGTATTTGGGAAAAAAAATTGATAAACCTCTAGCCAGGCTTCTCAAAAAGAAAAGGGAGATGACCCAAATAGATAAAATCATGAATGAAAATGGAACTATTAGAACCAATCCCTCAGAAATACAAGCAATTATCAGGAAATACTATGAAAAATTATATACCAACAAACTGGACAACCTGGAAGAAATGGACAAATTCCTAAGCACCCACACACTTCCAAAACTCAAACAGGAAGAAACAGAAAACTTGAACAGACCCAAAACCAGCAAAGAAATTGAATCAGTTATCAAAAATCTCCCAACAAATAAGAGTCCAGGACCAGATGGCTTCCCAGGGGAATTCTACCAGTCATTTAAAGAAGAGATAATACCTATCCTTCTAAAGCTGTTCCAATAAATAGAAAGGGAAGGAATACTTCCAGACTCATTCTATGAAGCCAGCATTACTTTAATTTCCAAATCAGAGACCCAGCAAAAAAAGAGACTACAGTCCAATATTCCTGATGAATATGGATGCAAAAATTCTCAATAAGATACTAGCAAATCGAATTCAACAGCATATAAAAACATTTATCCACCATGATCAAGTGGGATTCATTCCTGGGCTGCAGGGCTGGTTCAACAGTCACAAATCAATCAATGTGATACATCACATTAATAAAAGAAAAGATAAGAACCATATGATCCTGTCAATCGACGCAGAAAAAGCATTTGACAAAACTCAGCATCTTTTCTTAATAAAAACCCTCGAGAAAGTTGGGATAGAAAGAACATACTTAAACATCATAAAGAGTGCTCGCTTCATCAGCACATATATTAAACATCTTAAAAAGCCCACAGCTAGTATCATCCTCAATGGGGAAAAACTGAGAGTTTTCCCCAAGATCAGGAACATGACAGGGATGTCCACTCTCACCACTGTTGTTTAACATTGTGTTGGAAGTGCATCAGTAATCAGACAACAAAAGGAAATCAAAGGCATCAAAATTGACAAAGATGAAGTCAAGCTTTCACTTTTTGCAGATGACATGAAATTATACATGGAAAACCCGACTCCACCAAAAGTCTGCTAGAACTGATACATGAATTCAGCAGTCGCAGGATACAAACTCAAGGTACAGAAATCAGTTGCATTCTTATACACTAATAATGAAGCAACAAAAAGACAAATAAACTGATCTCATTCACAATTGCACCAAGAATCACAAAATACCTAGGAATAAACCTAACCAAAGATGTAAACTATCTGTATGCTGGAAACTATAGAAAGCTTATGAAGGAAACTGAAGAAGATACAAAGAAACAGAAAAACATTCTGTGCTCATGGATTAGAAGAATAAATATTTTTAAAATGTCAATACTACCCAAAGCAATCTACACATTCAATGCAATCTCAATCAAAATTGCACTAGCATTGCTCTCAAAGCTAGAACAAGCAAACCTAAAATTTGTATGGAACCACAAAAGACCCCAAATAGCCAAAATAATATTGAAGAAGACCAAAGCAGGAGACATCACAATCCCAGACTTTAGCCTCTACTACAAAGCTGTAATCATCAAGACAGCATGGTATTGGCACAAAAACATACATATAGACCAAAGGAATAGAAGAGAGACTGCAGAATTGGACCCACAAAAGTATGGCCAACTAATCTTTGACAAAGCAGGAAAGGATACCCAATGGATAAAAGACAGTCTCTTTAACAAATGGTGCTGGGAAAACTGGACAGCAACATGCAGAAGGATGAAACCAGACCACTTTCTTACACCCTTCACAAAAATAAACTCAAAATGGATAAAGGACCTGAATGTGAGACAGGAAACCATCAAAACCCTAGAGGAGAAAGCAGGGAAAAACCTCTCTGACCTCAGCCACAGCAATTTCTTACTTGACACATCTCCAAAGGCAAGGGAATTAAAAGCAAAAATGAACTATTGGGACCTCATCAAGATAAAAAGCTTCTGCACTACAAAGGAAACAATCAACAAAACTAAAAGCAACCGACGGAATGGGAAAAGATATTTGCAAATGACATATCGGACAAAGGGCAAGTATCCAAACTCTATAAAGAACTCACCAAACTCCACATCTGAAAAACAAATAATCCAGTGAAGAAATGGGCAGAAAACATGAATAGACACTTCTCTAAAGAAGACATCCAGATGGCCAACAGGCACATGAAAAGATGCTCAATGTCGCTCCTCATCAGGAAACTACAAATCAAAACCACAGTGAGATATCACCTCATGCCTGTCAGAATGGCTAAAATGAACAAATCAGGAGACTATGCATGCTGGCGAGGATGTGGAGAAATGGAAACCCTCTTGCACTGTTGGTGGGAATGCAAACTGGTGCAGGCAGTCTGGAAAACAGTGTGGAGGTTCCTCAAAAAATTAAAAATAGAGGGGCGCCTGGGTGGCGCAGTCGGTTAAGCGTCCGACTTCAGCCAGGTCACGATCTCATGGTCCGTGAGTTCGAGCCCCGCGTCAGGCTCTGGGCTGATGGCTCATGATGGCTCAGAGCCTGGAGCCTGTTTCCGATTCTGTGTCTCCCTCTCTCTCTCTCTGACCCTCCCCCGTTCATGCTCTGTCTCTCTCTGTCCCAAAAATAAATAAAATAAACGTTGAAAAAAAATTAAAAAAAAAATTAAAAATAGAACTAACCTATGACCCAGAAATAGCACTGCTAGGAATTTACCCAAGGGATACAGGAGTGCTGATGCATAGGGGCACTTGTATCCCAATGTTTATAGCAGCACTTTCAACAGTAGCCAAATCATGGAAAGAGCCTAAATGTCCATCAACTGATGAATGGATAAAGAAATCATGGTTTATATACACAATGGAATACTACTTGGCAATGAGAAAGAATAAAATATGGCCTTTTGTAGCAACATGGATGGAACTGGAGTCTGTTATGCTAAGTGAAATAAGTCATACAGAGAAAGACAGATACCATATATTTTCACTCGTATGTGGCTCCTAAGAAACTTACCCGAAGACCATGGGGGAGGGGAAGGGGAAAAAATGTTAGAAAGGGAGGGAGCCAAATCATAATAGACTCTTAAAGACTGAGAATAAACTGAGGGTTGATGGGGGGTTGGATGGAGGGGAAAGAGGGTCATGGGCATTGAGTATGGCACCTTTTGGGATGAGAACTGGGTGTTGTATGGAAACCAATTTGACAATAAATTTCGTATTTAAAAAAAAAAAAAACACAATGAGATACCACCTCACACCTATCAGAATGGCTAAAATTAACAAAGCAGAAAACAACAGATGTTGGTGAGGATACAGAGAAAAGGGAACCCTTTTGCACTACTCGTGGGAATGCAAACTGGCACAGCCACTCTGGAAAACAATATGGAGGTTCTCAAAAAAAACTAAAAATAGAACTACCCTATGACCCAGCAATTGCACTACTGGGTACTGGGTATTTATCCAAAGGATACAAATTATGCTGATTTGAAAGGGCACATGCACACCAATGTTTATAACAGTGCTATCAACAATAGCTAAGTTTTGGAAACAGATCAAATGTCCACTGATTGATGAATGAATAAAGAAGGTGTGATATGTATGTATGTACACACACACACACACACACACACACAATGGACTACTCAACAATGAAAAAGAATAAAATCTTGCCATTTGCAACAACACTGATGCAACTAGAGTGTATTATATTAAGCCAAATATGTCAGTCATAGAGAGACAGATATCATGATTTCACTCATAAGTGGAATTTAAGAAATACAACAGAGGAGGGGCACCTAGGTGGCTCAGTTGGTTGAGGGTCCGACATTGGCTCAGGTCTTGATCTCATAGTTCCTAGGTTCAGGCTCCACCTCAGGCTCTGCGCTGACAGCTCAGAGCCTGGAACCTGCTTCAGATTCTGTGTCTCCCTCTCTCTGTCCCTGCCCTGCTAATGCTCGCTCTCGCTCTCTCTCTCTAAGAATAAATAAACATAAAAAAAAGAAACACAACAGATGAACATAGGGAAAGGGTAGGAAAAAGATAAAAACAGAGAGGGAGGCAAACCATAAGAGACTCTTAAATACAGAGAACAAACTGAGGGTTTCTAGAGGGGAGGTGGGTAGGGGGATGGGGTAAATGGGTGAGGGGTATTAAGGAGGGCACTTTTTGGGTTGAGCCCTGGGTGTCATATGTAAAATATGAATCACTGAGTTCCACTCCTGAAGCCAAGCCTACACTGTATGTTAACTAACTTGAACTTAAATAAAATTTAAAAAAAGAGTTCAAAGTAATGGTAATAATGATGCTTATTAAACTCAGGAAAAGAATGGATGAACACTGTGAGAACTTCAACAAAGAGATAGAAAACATAAAAAATAACCAATCTGAGCTGAAGAATACAATAACTGAAATGAAAAGTACACTAGAAGAAATCAGTAGCAGCTTATATGATGCAGAAGAATGGATCAGAATCTGGAAGAAAGAGTAGTGAAAATCACATAGTTGGAACAACAAAAAGGAAAAAAATAATAGTTTAAGGGACCTCTGAGATAACATCAAGCATACTGACATTTACATTATAGGGGTCCCAGAAGGAGAAGAAAGAAAGAAAGGGACAAAAAAAAAACCTTGAAGAAATAATGGCTAAAAGTGTCCCTAACCTAGAGAAGGAAACAGACATACAAGTCAGGGAGCACAGAGTCACAAATAAGATGAACCCAAAGATACCAGCACCAAAACTGATCATAATCAAAATGCCAACAGTTAAAGATGAAGAGAAAATCTTAAAAGCAGAAAAAGAATAAAAACTAATTATGTACAAAAGAACCCCTATAAAACTATCAGCTGATTTTTCAGCAGAAACTTTACAGTTGGATGTAAAAGTAGTAAAATCTACAACTATATCTATACCTACAATAATTAGTCAAGGGATACACGAAATAATACTATGTAAAATATGACATGAAAAACATAAAACTCGGGGAGGTCAAAATTTAGTGCTTTGAGAACATACTTGAACTTAAGCAACCATCAACTTAAAATATATTGCTACATACATGGAGTGCTGTATATGAACCTCATGGTAACCACAAACCAAATACCAATAATAGATACACAAAAAATAAGGAGAAAAGAATACAAGCAACACTGAGGAAAGACAAAATCATAAGGGAAGAGAACAAAAGAAGAAACCAGAAAACAATGAACAAAATTCTAGTAAGTAAAAAATATCCATAATTTTTTAAGTATAAATGGAAATGAACTAAATGTTCCAATCAAAATACATAGAGTAACAGAACGGATTAAAAAAAGCAACATGACCCATCTATATGCTGCCTATAAGAGACTCCCTTCAGACTTAAACACATACACAGACTAAAGTGAAAGAATGAATAAAGATATTACCTCCAAGTAGAAGTGAAAAAAACCAGAGTAGCTATAATTATATCAGAAAAAATAAATTTTAAAATGAAAACTATAGCAAAAGGCAAAGAAGAACATTACATAAGGATAGAGGGATCATTCCAACAAGAGACATACAATTGTAAATATCTATGCACCCAATGTAGAAGTCCCAAAATACATAAAGCAAATATTAACAGACATAAAGGAAAAATTGGCAGTAACATAATAATAGCAGGAAACTTTAATACCCACTTAAATCAATGGATAGGCCAACCAGACAGAAAAGCAATAAGGAAACAGTGGCTTTGAATGACACATCAGACCAGATGGACTTAACAGATATATACAGAACATTTCATCTAAAAGCGACAGAAGGGGCACCTGGGTGGCTCATTTGGTTAAGCATCCAACTTTGGCTCAGGTCTGACCTTGCGGTTCGTGGGTTTGTGCCTCGTGTTGGGCTCTGTGCTGACAGCTCAGAGCCTGCGGCCTGATTTGGATTCTCTGTCTCCCTCTCTCTCTCTCTCCCTCTCTCTGTCTCTTTCTCTCTCAAAATAAACATTTAAAAAATTTTTAAGCTACAGAAATATGCATTATTTTCAATGCACATGGAGATGGCTTTTAAACCAGTTCTAACCATTGAACTAGTTTGTATTCTTTGAATAACATTATCCTTGAAGCACACAAATCAATTCCCCCATTTCTTTTGGTTTCCTAATTTAAAACCTGGGTGATGCAGTGAAAGACATCATCAACAGAACAAAAAGGCAACCTACTGCATGGGAGAAGATATTTGCAAGTGACATCTCTCATAATGGGTTAATATCCAAAATATACAAAGAACTCACATGACTCCTATTTTAAAAAGCCAAACAATCCAATTAAAAACTTAGCAGAGGACCTGGGAATGCAAGCTGGTGCAGCCACTCTGGAAAACAGTATGGAGGTTCCTCAAAAAATTAAAAATAGAACTAACCTATGACCCAGCATTTGCACTACTAGGCATTTATCCAAGGGATACAGGTGTGCTGTTTCGAAGGGACATATGCACCCCAATGTTCATAGCAGCACTATCAACAATAGCCAAAGTACGGAAAGAGCCCAAATGTCCATCAATGGATGAATGGATAAAGAGGATGTGGTATATATATACAATGGAGTATTACTCGGCAATCAAAAAGAATGAAATCTTGCCATTTGCAACTACATGGATGGAACTGGAGGGTATTATGCTAAGCGAAGTTAGTCAGTCAGAGAAAGACAAATATCATATGACTTCACTCATATGAGGACTTTAAGAGACAAAACAGATGAACATAAGGGAAGGGAAACAAAAATAATATAAAAACAGGGAGGGGGACAAAACATAAGAGACTCTTAAATATGGGAACAAACAGAGGGTTACCAGAGGGGCTGTGGGAGAGGGGATGGGCTAAATGGGTAAGGAGGATTAAGAAATCTACTCCTGAAATCATTGTTGCACTATATGCTAATTTGGATGTAAATTAAAGAAATAAATTTTTTAAAAAGAAAAATATAGAAATCCAATATTTGGAATGATTTATCATTTTACAGTAAGATTTAAGTATCATAATTAATGTACTAATTTAAATAGTTCTGTAAAGTAATAGAAGAAAAAGAAAAAAATCATATTAAAGATAACCTTTCCTTCATCAACTCAACAAAAAATATTTTTAGTATTGAACAACAAAAAATAGATTGCCTAAATCATACACATGTTTAGTTATGTATGGGATAAAAAGAAAAAAATTAAGAATATAAGTATCAGGGGCACCTGGGTGGCGCAGTCGGTTAAGCGTCTGACTTCAGCCAGGTCACGATCTTGCGGTCCGTGAGTTCGAGCCCCGCGTCAGGCTCTGGGCTGTTTCCAATTCTGTGTCTGGAGCCTGGAGCCTGTTTCCAATTCTGTGTCTCCCTCTCTCTCTGCCCCTCCCCCGTTCATGCTCTGTCTCTCTCTGTCCCAAAAAAATAAATAAACGTTGAAAAAAAAAAAAGAATACAAGTATCAAATAACCTAAAAGAATTTGTAGAATGTTTAGGATCAGTGTTAAATTTATTTTTATGTCTATTTTCTGGAGATTTCATATAGTTTTTGTGGTGCTTGGCCAATAAATAGTATTCATTGTATTTATAAAGTCAGATTCTCTTGGCAGCTACATGTAAGAGGGGAAAGAAAAATGTATACTTCAAAACCATGCTTTGAATGAAAAGACAAATTGGAACACAGGTGTGCAGCAGTTTGCATTGTTGTTGATGTTTTCATTCCTGTGTTTTGTGAAAGTTGTATTTTTGAGGGATTTTTATCACTTTTGTTCAGTTTTGCTAACAGATTATCAAATATAAATAAGTGCTGTCATCTTTTCAAAAAAAATTAGCAGAGGACCTAAACAGATATTTATCCAAAGAAAACATACGGATGGCCAATAGACACATGAAAAGATGCTCAACATCACTAATAATCAGGGAAATGCAAATATAAATCACTGTTTATAATCGAACACCTGTAAAAATGGCTATTATCCAAAAGACAAGACATAAACAGTGCTGTAAGAATGCAGAAAAAGAAAATTCTCATGCACTGTTGGGGGATGTAGCAGCACAGAGATTCCCCCCAAAATGAAAAAAAAAATAGTTACAGAGAGGGGAAAAAGGCAAACCACAAGAGACTCTTAAATACAGAGACCAAACTGAGGGTAAATGGGGTGGGGGGGGGGGGAGAGGGGAAAATGGGTGATGGGCATTGAGGAGGGCACTTATTGGGATGAGCACTGGGTGTTGTATGTAAGACAATTTGACAATAACTTATATTAAAAAATTAAAATAGAATAAAACTACCATAAGATCCAGCAATTCTACTTCTGAGTATTTATTAGAACATAATGAGAACACTAATTGGAAAAGATACATGCACCCCTATGTTCACTGCAGCATTATTTATCATAGTCAAAATATGGAAGCAAGCTAACTGTCTGTCAATAGATGAATAAAGACGATGCGGTATACATGTATAATGAAATATTATTCAACCATAAAAAATATTGAAATCTTGCCATTTGCAACATGTTATTGATAAACCTAAAGGATTTTGCTAAGTTGAAATAAGTCAGACAGAGAGAAACAAATACTATATCATTTCACTTATACACGGAATCTAAAAAACAAAACAAATACAGAGAACACTGAGGGTTGCTAGAGGGGAGGTGGGTGGGGGGAAGGGTGATGGGCTTTAAGAAGGGCACTTGTTAGGATGAGCAGTGTGTTATATGTAAGTGATGACTCACTGGGTTCTACTCCTAAAACCAATACTACACTGTATGTCAACTAACTTGAAAGTAAACAAATTAACTTAAAAAATGAAAACAAAACAGAAACAGGCTTATAGATACAGAGAACAATCAGGTGGTCCCCAGAGGGGATTAGAGTGGGCAGGGTGTAGGGCAGTGGGAAATGGTTGAAATAGGAGAAAAAGAGTAAAAGGTTCAAACTTCTAGTTATAAAATAAATAATTAAAGGGGATGAAAGTTGCAGCATAGGGAATATAGTTAACAATATTGTAACAACTTCGTATGGTGACAGATGGCAGCTAAATTTATCCTGGTGATCACTTTAGAATGCATATAAATGTTCAAAAACTATGTTCATTGTATTAGCAGTTCACTATATTAGCACTGAAATAAATATATTATTGTATGTCAATGACATTCGAATAAAAAATAAATAAATCAGAATAAACTTGAGGAGGACAGAGCAGAAGGTACTGGTGATGTTGTGGTGCTCTGAGATAGTTGTCCTTTAGAAAAATGGCGGGACAAAGGGGAAGTCCATATTGAAGCTTTATAGGTTCAAGGAAGAAACCAGGTGTCCCTCCCTGGTACTCTATCCTCAGTCCCACATGGCACAAACCAAGGTAACCCTCAGAGAGGTTGCAATAGCCAGGGACAGAAAGTTATTGTCTCCCACGGACACCTACACCAGGCTAAGCAGATGTTGCACTATGCCCAGACCATTGAAGACAGGGATGTGGGGCCATTTGAAGAAGGAGAACACATGTAATTCCTTGGGATCCTTGGAGACAATCCTGCACAAAGTTAATGCATGTTTTTGTTCTTATTATCTCCCCTATCAAACACCAGGGACTTAGTGACACAGCATCAGAGGATATTCCTATGAGGGAAGCAGAGGCTGTAAGTATATATATCTTGGAAAGGATGGTAAGAATCCATGGAATGGAGCATTCAGATTTAAGGAGAATTAGGTTTTCTACAATCAGGCACATTTTCTGTATGCTATCTCTTGGCACAGTTTGTCTTCTTTTTCACTAATAATTCCATGGAGCATGAATGAAAGCAGTGGAATGAATACATGAAGTAAGATTTTAATGTCCTTCCCAGGTAAGAAATGAACTTTGAGAATGCCTGGTGAGAAAATATAAATATTTGATCTCAGACAGATAATTAGTCATCATTGGACACTAAGAAAGATAACTTAACGTCTGTGCTAAATGTTGAGATTTAGGTATCTATATTCTATAGTCAAATCTTTCTTTACCCAGTCCACTTGTAAGCCACCTTCCCCTGACCTCAAGATATGAAATATGAGCTGAAGAACAGGGAATTTGGGGAGAGAATTTTCTCTTGAAAATTCGCTTCGTCTCTCTCACTTTCCCTTCTCCATCTTTCTTTGCCCTCTGCTTACTTTCAACATTCAACCAAATGGTTTTGTAGGCCATTCTTACTTCCATTGCAAATGGTGTGGGAAGAAGCATCTTGATTTAAAAAGATGGCTCTTCACCAACCATAAACTAGGTGAAATAGCTATTTCATGATTATATAGATGTGCATTAGCCATGGGTAATCTTTATGAGAAGTTGACCTTAACCTGATACATAGACTGCATCTGTGGTTCCTGTGATTACTAGTCACAGAGCAAGGAGAAGGAAAAGGGAATCAAGCCTGCTCTCCCTCTTTACTCCTCCTCCTCCTCTTCCTCCTCCTTCTTCTCTTCCTCCTCCTCCTCCTCCTCCTCCTCCTCCTCCTCCTCCTCCTCCCCCTCCCCCACCGTTTAGTTTTCCTTCTTCCTCTCTGTCTCTCTCTCTCTCCTTCAATCAGTTTTCTATAGATCTCTATATCAAAGATTCTAAAAGAACAAGTGAAAACACAACTTTGGCTCTCATTTGCCCATATTCATAAAGAAAAACATTGAAGTAAATGCTCTATTACTAACTGCTAATTCTCATTGCAAGAACCAGATGGAAAGGTGCATGTCCTAGATGACATAAGAACCATTAATTGACAGGACCTTGTATCTGTAGGTGCATTCAAGTCCATGGGAATTTCCAACCTGACAAGACTGTCTGAATTCATCCTCATAGGACTCTCCTCTCACCCTGAGGACCAGAAGCCACTCTTTGCTCTCTTTCTTATCATGTACCTGGTCACTATAACGGGGAATCTGCTCATCATCCTGGCTATCCGCTCTGATCCCAAACTCCAAAACCCCATGTACTTCTTCCTGAGCATCTTGTCCTTTGCTGATATTTGCTACACAACAGTCGTAGTCCCCAAGATGTTAGTGAACTTCTTATCAGAGACAAAGACCATTTCCTATGCTGAATGTCTGACACAGATGTATTTTTTCCTGGTTTTTGGAAACATAGACAGTTATCTCCTGGCAGTTATGGCCATTGACCGCTATGTAGCCATTTGTAATCCTTTCCACTATGTCACTGTGATGAACCACAGATGCTGTACGTTGCTGCTGGCCTTCTCCGTAGCTTTCTCCTGCCTCCACTCCCTCCTACATGTCCTCCTGGTGAATCGACTCACGTTCTGCGCATCAAATGTAATCCAACATTTTTTCTGTGATGTCAACCCTGTTCTGAAACTGGCCTGCTCTTCCACCTTTGTCAATGAAGTTATGGCCATGACAGAAGGGTTGGCTTCTGTGATGGCCCCATGTATCTGCATCATCATCTCTTACCTAAGAATTCTCATTGCTGTCCTCAATGTTCCCTCAGTGGCTGGAAAATGCAAAGCCTTCCCCACCTGCAGCTCCCACCTCACTGTGGTGACTCTGTTTTATGGGAGTATTACCTATGTCTATTTCCAACCCTTGTCCAACTATACTGTCAAGGACAGAATAGCAACAATCATCTACACTGTACTGACATCCATGTTGAATCCATTTATCTACAGTTTGAGAAACAAAGACATGAAACGGGGCTTAGAGAAATTGATAAGCAGAGTGAAGACTCAAATGGATATGCTTTCTACTACACAAAGCCAACAAAATCCATGAACCCTGATTGAAAGTGTGGGTGTGGGTGTGTGTTCATACACACACATCCAGATAGACACACGTGAGGGAATACACTTTGATCAACTTTACCTGCACTGCGTACTTTCCTACCCTGCTGTTTCTGTCATACCATGGTTCCACATGACTACCCAGTCTTGGTACCGAAGCTGCAGTATAGATCATCCCCAAATACTCCCTGATTCCAGAAAATTACAATCCCTTTACTCCTTCCATACTTATTAGGAACCTCCCATATTTCCTTCGGTTTATAAATTTCCAGTCAAGTTTGGTCACTTGAATTACCAGAGAATTTTTATATACAACTATGTAGAAATCAAATATATATGTGCAAATATATTTTGCACACATAACCACCTATTCTGTTTGAAACTATTAGAAAAATTTTTACAGGTGTGCATACATGTGTGTATCTACATGTGCATGCATGTCTGTGTGTGTGTGTGTGTGGGTGTGTGTGTAACCTCACTCTCAGACTAGCAGACTAGGAGTTTCCCAAATATAGAGGCCATGTTCCCTGATCATGCCATGATATAACCATGGTCCTGCTTTTACTTCTCAAAACAGCTGAATATCTTGGGCTCTGGAGTCATTAGAGTCAAAACAACTGACATCAATCACCCAACTGACTATTAGTAAACCAGCTCTGTGCCTCTATACATGTTTTGGCCTCTACACATCGCACCCTTCATATGCTCAGGGTGCATTCATAAACCTACACTTTCTGGAGCTCCTTACCTGTATCCTCTCTACAGAGGCCTATACTTCCATCTCTTCTGTAGTGTTTTTTTAATGAAGTAGTATTTTTTTCTATCAGAAATGCTTCATATGGTCACTGAAGATAGAGTAAAAATCAATGCATGTAAACTACTAGTGAGAGCCTTTGGTTTAAAAGGCCTGATATGAAAAAGGCTCACAAATTAGCTGGAAAATGAATTATTTAAGAAACCAGTAAGGTGAATTACTTTACACTTACGTAGCAAAAGAACTCTGGGCTGAATACACAAGGATAAATAAAGACTGATTACAATGTCTGCTGTAAGTATGGACACAAAAAGTAATGGTACATATAAAAAGTGCAGTTTTAGTCACTATACGCTGGGCATGTAAAAATGGAATTAATTTCTATAAATTTATGTCTATAGTTTCATTCATCTTTTATTTTGAGCCCTCAGTCTACCTAATCATAGCTCGGTATGGACTTTTCTCCATCCAATCCAATATTTCCCCAGTGACTCTTGATTTATTCATAAGCCCCATTTATTCATTTCTCACCCTTCATGGATACCATTGCTCCTTTCAAGCCCCATTTAAAACTATCAGGGCTTATCCAGCTTCTCCCTGATGTCTCCAAAGACAGACAGGATCTCTCTTTTAGATTAGTCTATCCTTTGGTCCTGTACTGGAATCAGTTGCTGACATCTGAAGTCAGCATTTTTTCCATTCATTTGTCACCGTGAATGATGGTTAGGGCTTGCTTTTGAGATTGGTGACTGGCTTTTATGATTCCTTCTGCTCTGTAATGATGATTCAATGGTGATACCAGCCTTGGCCATCATGAAGGGCTTCTTGACACAGCCCTTTGATCTTAGTCTAGCCTCTTCTCTCCATCAACCTGACTTTTGTCTTTCTCATTCATCTACTTACATGAACCATTCCAGGCCTTGGAAAACATTTGTATTCCCTCCAGAAAAACACTGAGGGCAATAGCCAGTCCTCTGCTGTCTACAAATACAATGCCACCATTTTTCTATTATTCTTTGTAACTGAAAGAACAAGAGGAGCACAAATACAGCCCTCATATTGGGATCAAGGCACACATCCATTCTACTCTGACATTCACAGACTTAAAGGACCTTGCAAGAGATTTTCTAGCATCATCAAATGTGTTCTATTGTTTTGATTTCTCCTGCAACTCTTCCCCGGATTATATGTGGATCCTAAGTGATGACTCTTAAAAAGCTAAGAATTTGGTATCTAATACATTGGGGTTAGACTGAATTGTGTTCCCCCCCAAATTTGTAGATTAAAATCCTAACCACCACCACCCTCATCTCAAGTTGTGATTTGTTTGGAGATAGGGTTTTTAGAGAGATAGTTAACTTAAAATGATGTCATTCAGGTGAGTCTTAATCCAGGTAGCATTCTTCCAAAAGGTGGAGATTAGGACACAGACACACAGAGGCAACCCCATGTGAAGGCACAGAAGATAGCAAGTCAAAAAGAGTCCTCAAAAGAAACCAAGCCTGTCAATACCTTAGCCTCAGATTCCTAGGCTCCAGAAATGTGAAAGAATAAATTTCCATTGCTTAAGCCACCCAGTTTGTGGCACTTTGCTATGACAGCCCCAGAAAACTAATACAATACCTTTGATAATTTTGCTGGTGAGAACTGAAGAATAAACAGAACTTAATCCTCAAATATTTAATTCACAATATCTGCTTGCCACGAATCTTCCATTTTGGCAATGAAATCTGTTTTCAAAACCTGACTGTCTCTAATTCATGGATTATCTCAGGCAATATAAAACTGGGAACTTAACCATAGTCTTTAGCTTGCCTAGAAATAAGACCCAGAACTCAATTAATAAGAGATGAGGGTGAACAAAGTCAACATTGGAAGAAAAAGACAAGGGAAGACTGATTAAACTGAAGTCTCAAGTAGGTAAAGAATTAATGTGACCACGGGACCTTTCAATATGGCCATCATCAGTCTCATGAATTATGTGGCAGAAATGAGAGGGTCTTACCTTCCTGTCAATCTCTGACAAAGAAGAACCTGTGACAGCGCCTTATCCTGCCTTCTAACACAGGTGACGGCAAAGATGAGTACATGGTATTTCCTGGTAACATTTTACTTGACCTGACATTAATTGAACTTCCTTTTCTATTTCTTTCTGAGATTGTTAATTAGTTTATCATCTTAAATTATGAGCACTTATTGTAGGAATTTACTGAAAGTAAAAACAAATAAAAATAAGAACTCAGATGCACTACTAGGTCAGGAAAAAAAAGAGAAAACCAAGTACTACCAAGACTAAAAAAGATGTTCAGGAAATAGCAAAACATTCTGGTTACAATTCAGGTACTCAGCTGCTGACTTATTCACCTTTGGTCAACCTCTGTCCTGGCAGCCCTAACTCCTACAAGAAGGAACACAGGTATATTGCATGAGATTCTGCTTAGGGTTTCTCTCCCTGCCATGGATTTATGGTGAGGTCATCTTGCTCAGAAGGAACTATGGGTGGCTGATCCCTTAGATTCCACCTACACCTGCCTAAATTACCCAGAAAACCGCCAGAAGACTAGCAGAACGGAGTCTCCGGAGCCAAGCACAGATGAGAGGCCCACGGAAGAGGGTAGGAAGGGCAGAGAGGCGGTGAGCGCTCCACGGACTGGTGGGAGGGAGCCGGGTCGGAGGCGGGGCCCGCTGGCCAAGCAGAGCCCCGAGTCTGGCTTGCAAAAGCGGAGGGGCCGGACAGAGTGTAATCCGACAGCAAGCGGGACTTGACATCTGGAAGATTATAAGCTAACAGCTCTGCTCGGAGAACGGGAGTGCTGGAGGACAACGGGAGAGAGAGTTGTTGAGCCCTGGAGGACAGAGCTCAGCTTGGCGGGGAACAAAGGTGCTCCCCGGCGCCATCTCCCTCGATCATCCCCCAGCCAAAATCCCAAAGGGAACCAGTTCCTGCCAGGGAACTTGCTTGCACCGCGTACACACCCAACGCTGTGCTTCTGCGGATCCGTCCCTCCAGCGGGTCTGACTCCCTCCCGGTGCCACAGGGGTGCTCCCGAAGTGGATCTCCGAAGGAAAAGCAAGCTGAGCCTGCCCCTCCCACCCCCGTGCACCTTGTCGATCCACCCCAGCTAATACGCCAGATCCCCAGCACCACAAGCCTGGCAGTGTGCAAGTAGCCCAGATGGGCCACGCCACCCCACAGTGAATCCCGCCCCTAGGAGAGGGGAAGAGAAGGCACACACCAGTCTGACTGTGGCCCCAGCGGTGGGCTGGGGGCAGACATCAGGTCTGACTGTGGCCCCACCCACCAATGCAAGTTATTCAAGACAGCACAGGGGAAGGGCCCACAGTCCCGCACCACTCCAGGGACTATCCAAAATGATGAAACAGAAGAATTCCCCTCAGAAAAACGTCCAGGAAATAACAACAGCTAACGAACTGATCAAAAAGGATTTAAACAATATAACAGAAAGTGAATTTAGAATAATAGTCATAAAATTAATCGCTGGGCTTGAAAACAGTATAAAGGACAGCAGAGAATCTCTTGCTACAGAGATCAAGGGACTAAGGAACAGCCAGGAGGAGCTAAAAAAATGCTATCAATGAACTGCAAAATAAAATGGAGACAACTACGACTCAGATTGAAGAGGCAGAGGAGAGAATAGGTGAACTAAAAGATAAAATTATAGAAAAACATGAAGCTGAGAAAAAGAGAGATAAAAAAATCCAGGAGTATGAGGGGAAAATTAGAGCACTAAGTGATGCACTAAAGAGAAATAATATATGCATAATTGGTATTCCAGAGGAGGAAGAGAGGGGGAAAGGTGCTGAAGGTGTACTTGAAGAAATAATAGCTAAGAACTTCCCTGATCTGGGGAAGGAAAAAGGCATTCAAATCCAAGAGGCACAGAGAACTCCCTTCAGATGTAACTTGAATCGATCTTCTGCACGACATATCATAGGGAAACTGGCAAAATACAAGGATAAAGAGAAAATTCTGAAAGCAGCTAGAGATAAACGTGCTCTAACATATAAAGGGAGACCTATAAGACTTGTGACTGATCTCTCTACTGAAACTTGGCAGGCCAGAAAGGAATGGCAGGAAATCTTCAATGTGATGAACAGAAAAAATATGCAGCCGAGAATCCTTTATCCAACAAGTCTGTCACTTAGAATAGAAGGAGAGATAAAGGTCTTCCCAAACAAACAAAAACTGAAGGAATTCGTCACCACTAAACCAGCCCTATAAGAGATCCTAAGGGGGATCCTGTGAGACAAAGTACCAGAGACATCGCTACAAGCATGAAACCTATAGACATCACAATGACTCTAAACCCGTATCTTTCTATAGTAACACTGCATGTAAACGGACTAAATGCACCAACCAAAAGACATAGGGTATCAGAATGGATAAAGAAACAAGACCCATCTATTCGCTGTCTACAAGAGACTCATTTTAGACCTGAGGACATCTTCAGATTGAGAGTGAGGGGATGGAGAACTATTTATCATGCTACTGGAAGCAAAAGAAAGCTGGAGTAGCCATAATTATATCAGACAAACTAGACTTTCAATTAAAGGCTGTAACAAGAGATGAAGAAGGGAATTATATAATAACTACAGGGTCTATCCATCGGGAAGAGCTAACAATTATAAATGTCTATGCGCCAAATACGGGAGCCCCCAAATATATAAAACAATTACTCACAAACATAAGCAACCTTATTGATAAGAATGTGGTAATTGCAGGGGACTTTAACACTCCACTTACAGAAATGGAAAGATCATCTAGACACACGGTCAATAAAGAAACAAGGGCCCTGAATGATACATTGGATCAGATGGACTTGACAGATATTTTTAGAACTCTGCATCCCAAAGCAACAGAATATACTTTCTTCTTGAGTGCACATGGAACATTCTCCAAGATATATCACATACTGGGTCACAAAACAGCCCTTCATAAGTATACAAGAATTGAAATTATACCACGCATACTTTCAGACCACAATACTATGAAGCTTGAAATCAACCACAGGAAAAAGTCTGGAAAACCTCCAAAAGCATGGAGGTTAAAGAACACCCTACTAAAGAATGAATGGGTCAACCAGGCAATTAGAGAAGAAATTTAAAAATATATGGAAACAAACGAAAATGAAAATACAACAATCCAAACATTTTGGGATGCAGCGAAGGCAGTCCTAAGAGGAAAATACATTTCAATCCAGGCCTATCTCAAGAAACAAGAAAAATCCCAAATACAAAATCTAACAGCACACCTAAAGGAAATAGAAGCAGAACAGCAAAGACAGCCTAAATCCAGCAGAAGAAGAGAAATAATAAAGATCAGAGCAGAAATAAACAACATAGAATCTAAAAAAACTGTAGAGCAGAACAACGAAACCAAGAGTTGGTTTTTTGAAAAAATAAACAAAATTGATAAACCTCTAGCCAGGCTTCTCAAAAAGAAAAGGGAGATGACCCAAATAGATAAAATCATGAATGAAAATTGAACTATTACAACCAATCCCTCAGAGATACAAGCAATTATCAGGAAATACTATGAAAAATTATATACCAACAAACTGGACAACCTGGAAGAAATGGACAAATTCCTAAACACCCACACTCTTCCAAAACTCAATCAGGAGAAAATAGAAAGCTTGAACAGACCCATAACCAGGGAAGAAATTGAATCAGTTTTCAAAAATCTCCCAACAAATAAGAGTCCAGGACCAGATGGCTTCCCAGGGGAGTTCTACCAGACGTTTAAAGCAGAGATAATACCTATCCTTCTAGAGCTATTCCAAGAACTAGAAAGGGAAGGAAAACTTCCAGACTCATTCTATGAAGCCAGTATTACTTTGACTCCTAAACCAGACAGAGACCCAGTAAAAAAAAGAACAACAGGCCAATATCCCTGATGAATAGAGATGCAAAAATTCTCAATAAGATAATAGCAAATCGAATTCAACAGCATATAAAAAGAATTATTCACCATGATCAAGTGGGATTCATTCCTGGGATGCAGGGCTGGTTCAACATTCACAAATCAATCAACGTGATACATCATATTAATAAAAGAAAAGAACCATATGATCCTGTCAATCGATGCAGAAAAGGCCTTTGACAAAATCCAGCAACCTTTCTTAATAAAAACCCTCGAGAATGTTGGGATAGAAGGAACATACTTAAACATCATAAAAGCCATTTATGAAAGCCCACAGCTAACATCACCCTCAATGGGGAAAAACTGAGAGCTTTTTCCCTGAGATCAGGAACACAACAGGGATGCCCACTCTCACTGCTGTTGTTTAACATAGTGCTGGAAGTTCTAGCATCAGCAATCAGACAACAGAAGGAAATCAAAGGCATCAAAATTGGCAAAGATGAAGTTAAGCTTTCGCTTTTTGCAGATGACATGATATTACACATGGAAAATCCGATAGACTCCACCAGAAGTCTGCTAGACTGAAACATGAATTTAGCAAAGTTGCAGGACACAAAATCAATGTACAGCAATCAGTTGCATTCTTATACACTAATAATGAAGCAACAGAAAGACAAATAAAGAAACTGATCCCATTCACAATTGCACCAAGAAGCATAAAATACCTAGGAATAAATCTAACCAAAGATGTAAAAGATTTGTATGCTGAAAACTATAGAAAGCTTATGAAGGAAATTGAAGACAATAGAAAGAAATGGAAAAACATTCCATGCTCATGGATTGGAAGCATAAATATTGTTAAAATGTCAATACTACCCAAAGCTATCTACACATTCAATGCAATCCCAATCAAAATTGCACCAGCATTCGTCTCAAAACTAGAACAAGAAATCCTAAAATTCATATGGAACCACAAAAGGCCCCGAATAGCCAAAGTAATTTTGAAGAAGAAGACCAAAGCGGGAGGCATCACAATCCCAGACTTTAGCCTCTACTATAAAGCTGTAATCATCAAGACAGCATGGTATTGGCACAAAAACAGACACATAGACCAATGGAATAGAATAGAAACCCCAGAACTAGACCCACAAACGTATGGCCAACTCATCTTTGACAAAGCAGGAAAGAATATCCAACGGAAAAAAGACAGTCTCTTTAACAAATGGTGCTGGGAGAACTGGACAGCAACATGCAGTAGGTTGAAACTAGACCACTTTCTCACACCATTCACAAAAATAAACTCAAAATGGATAAAGGACCTGAATGTGAGACAGGAAACCTCAAAACCCTAGAGGAGAAAGCAGGAAAAGACCTCTCTGACCTCAGCTGTAGCAATTTCTTACTTGACACATCCCCAAAGGCAAGGGAATTAAAAGCAAAAATGAACTAATGGGACCTTATGAAGATAAAAAGCTTCTGCACAGCAAAGGAAACAACCAACAAAACTAAAAGGCAACCAACGGAATGGGAAAAGATATTTGCAAATGACATATTGGACAAAGGGCTAGTATCCAAAATCTATAAAGAGCTCACCAAACTCACACCTGAAAAACAAATAACCCAGTGAAGAAATGGGCAGAAAACATGAATAGACACTTCTCTAAAGAAGACATCCAGATGGCCAACAGGCACATGAAAAGATTCTCAAGGTCGCTCCTCATCAGGGAAATACAAATCAAAACCACACTCAGATATCACCTCACACCAGAGTGGCCAAAATGAACAAATCAGGAGACTATAGATGCTGGCGAGGATGTGGATAAACGGGAACCCTCTTGCACTGTTGGTGGGCATGCAAATTGGTGCAGCCACTCTGGAAAACAGTGTGGAGGTTCCTCAGAAAATTAAAAATAGACCTACCCTATGACCCAGCAATAGCACTGCTAGGAATTTACCCAAGGGATACAGGAGTACTGATTCATAGGGGCACTTGTACCCCAGTGTTTATAGCAGCACTCTCAACAATAGCCAAATTATGGAAAGGGCCTAAATGTCCATCACCCTATGAATGGATAAAGAAATTGTGGTTTATATACACAATGGAGTACTACGTGGCAATGAGAAAGAATGAAATATGGCCCTTTGTAGCAAGGTGGATGGAACTGGAGAGTGTGATGCTAAGTGAAATAAGCCATACAGAGAAAGACAGATACCATATGGTTTCACTCTTATGTGGATCCTGAGAAACTTAACAGAAACCCATGGGGGAGGGGAAGGAAAAAAAAAAAACAAACAGGTTGGAGTGGGAGAGAGCCAAAGCATAAGAGACTTAAAAACTGAGAACTGAGGGCTGATGGGGGGTGGGAGGGAAGGGAGGGTGGGTGATGGGTATTGAGGAGGGCACCTTTTGGGATGAGCACTGGGTGTTGTATGGAAACCAATTTGACAATAAATTTCATATAAAAAAAAAGAATCTCCAGGGGTTGGGAGCCAGGTGAATATATATATAAAGGGTCGATAAAACCCAATAAAGGAGAAAAAAAAAGAAATTGTGGTTTATATACACAATGGAGTACCACGTGGCAATGAGAAAGAACGAAATATGGCCCTTTGTAGCAACATGGATGGAACTGGAGAGTGTGATGCTAAGTGAAATAAGCCATACAGAGAAAGACAGATACCATATGGTTTCACTCCTATGTGGATCCTGAGAAACTTAACAGAAACCCATGGGGGAGGGGCAGGAAAAAAAAAAGAGGTTAGAGTGGAAGAGAGCCAAAGCATAAGAGACTCTTAAAAACTGAGAACAAACTAAGGGTTGATGGGGGGTGGGAGGGAGAGGAGGGTGGTTGATGGGTATTGAGGAGGGCACCTTTTGGGATGAGCACTGGGTGTTGTATGGAAACCAATTTGACAATAAACTTCATATATTGAAAAAAAAAGAAGGAACTGTGGGTGTCTAAGGGGCCCAAACTTGTCCCTCCTACACTCTCAATAGGTTTTCAGGGAATGAGGAGTCATTAGATGGCATGAGCCTGGGGAGTGTGAGACTGAAAGTGCCCATGGGAAATTTTCTGCTGGGCTGAAAATTTTGGACAGGTGCTGGGCTGCCCAAAATGCACCTGGCAAAAGGACTTCAAGTGGGAGGTAACCTGTTGTGACAGAACAGCAACTGAGGTCCAAAGCCAAGGATGAAGTTCTAATCCCTACATTCTAAAGGATGCTCTACCACTGGCAAATCAGCCCCCACACATCAGGGCTTTGGGGGAGGAGCTAGCACAAGGTCTGTCCCCATCAAGCACCACTCAAGTCTCCTGCCTCCCCAGCCAATGTATGAAGAGGGACAAGAGAAGAAAAAGACATTGACCTTTCAGAGAAAAGAAGAGATATTTCTCTTCCCCAAAACCAAGAAGCAAAGCTATGGAATGGGAGATTATATTTGTAAATGACATACCATATAAAGGGTTAATAGCCAAAATCTATAAAGAATGTTCCAAACTCAACACCCAAAAAACAAATAATCCAGTGAAGAAATGGGCAGAAGACATGAATAGACACTTTTCTAAAGAAGACATCTAGATGGTTAATAGACACATGAAAAGAAGCTCACCATCACTCATCATCAGGACAACACAAATTGGAACCATGATGAGATACCACCTCACACCTGTCAGAATGGCTCAAATTAACAACACAAGAAACAAGAGGTGTTAATAAGGATCCAGAGAGAGGGGAACCCTCTTACACTGTTAGTGGGAATGCAAAGGGGTGCACCCACCCTAGAGAATAGTATGGATGTTCAAAAAACTACAAATAGAATTACCTTACATTTTAGCAATTGCACTATTAGGTATTTACCCAAATGATACAAAAATATAAACCCAAAGGGGTAAGCATGCACTCCAATGCTAACAGCAGCATTATAAACAATAGCCAAACTAAGACGAGAGCCCAAATGTTCATTAACTGATGCATAGATAAAGATGTGGTACATATATACAATGGAATATTACTCAGCCATCAAAAAGAATGAAATCTTGCCATTTGCAATGACATGCATGGAGCTAGAGTGTATTGTGATAAGCAAAATAAGCCAATCAGAAATAGACAAATACCACATAACTTCACTCATATGTAGAACTTAAGAAACAAAACAGATGAGTATACGGGGGTGGGGAGAGGAGACAGGAGAACAAACCACACAAGATTCCTAATGATAGAGAACAAACTGAGCGTTTATGGAGGAAGGTGGATGGGAGATGGGTTAGATGGGTGATGGGCACCTGTCGTGATGAGCACTGTTGTATGTAAGTGATGAATCACCAAATTCTACTCCTGAAACCAATATTTATACTGTATGTTGGCTAACTAAAATTTAAACTAAAAACTTTTCAAAATCAACTCTAGTGTTTCATTGGTTTAGTTTTAGGCCTTTAGTTTTAGTGCATCTGGAAAATATTTATATAAAATACTTTATCTATATAAGATGCCAAAATATTTACTTAATAAAACACAACTCTCCACTGAATTACCCCAGTATCAAATAATAAGTTCCAATACATACTTGAGTCTATTTCTGGACTCCTTAACTGCTCTAAAAAAATTAAGTCTATTAAAGGAAAACACGTTTTTTAAATATGGAAAAAACCAACAATACCTAAAAGAAACAATAATCGAACTAAAAAAAAGGACAGAAAACAAAAAGCGATATTTTTCCAAAGTGGACATACAGACGGCCAACAGACACATGAAAAGATGTTCAACTTTACTGATGATCATGGAAATGCAAATCAAAACTACAATGAGATATCACTTCACACCTATCAGAATGGCTAAAATCAACAACACAGGAAACAACAGGTGTTGGCGAATATGTAGAGAAAGGAGAACACTTTTGCACTGTAGGTGGGAATGCAAACTGGTGCAGCACTCTGGGAAACAGTGTGGAGTTTCCTCAAAAAATTAAAAAGAGAACTACCCTATGACCCAGCAATTGCACTACTAGGAATTCATTCAAAGGATACAAAACTGCTGATTAAGAGGGGGACATGCTCCCCAATTTTTATAGCAATTCTATCAACAACAGCCAAATTATGGAAAGAGCACAAATATCCATCAACTGATGAATAGATAAAGAAGATGTGGTACCTATATGCAACGGAATAATACTCGGTGATGAAGAATGAAATCTTGTCATTTGCAACAACGTGGATGGAACTAGAGTGTATTATGCTAAGCAAAATAAGTCAAGCAGATAAAGACAGATATATGATTTCACTCATATGGAATTTAAGAAACACAACAGATGAGCATAAGGGAAGGGAAGACTATTAAGATAAAAACAGAGATGGAGGCAAACCATAAGAGACTTTTTTTTAAGCATCATTTATTGTCAAATTGGCTAACATAAAGTGTGCTCTTGGTTTTTTGAAGTAGATTTCCGTGGTTCGTCACTTACATACAACACCCAGTGCTCATCCCAACAAGTGGCCTCCTCAATGCCCATCACCCATTTCCCCCTCTCCCCCACCCCCACACACCCTCAGTTTCCTCTCTGTATTTAAGAGTCTTCTGTGGTTTGTGCCTCCCTCCCTCTCTGTTTGTAACTATTTTCTTCCCCTTCCCTTTCCCCACGGTCTTCTGTTAAGTTTCTCAAGATCCACATATGAGTGAAAACATGTGATATCTGTCCTTCTCTGACTGACTTATTTCACTCAGCAATAATACCTTCCAGTTCCATCCATGTTGCTGCAAATGGCATGATTTTATTCTTTCTCATTGCCAAGTAGTATTCCATTGTATATATAAACCACATCTTCTTTATCCATTCATCAGTTGATGGACATTTAGGCTCTTTCCATAATTTGGCTATTGTTAAAAGTGCTGCAATAAACATTGGGGTACATGTGCCCCTATGAATCAGCACTCCTGTATCCTTGGATAAATTCCTAGTAATGCTATTGCTGGGTCATAGGGCAGTTCTATTTTTAATTTTTTGAGGAACCTCCACACTGTTTCCCAGAGCAGTTACACAAGTTTGCGTTCCCATGAACAGTGCAAGAGGGTTCCCATTTCTCCACATCCTCACCAACATCTGTAATTTCCTGAGTTGTTCACTTTAGCCACTCTGACCGGTGGTGGGGTGGTATCTGGATACACACACACACACACACACACACACACACACACACACACACACACTGGAATGTTACTCAGATATTTTAAAAATGAAATTTTCCCATATTCTACATCATGGATTGACCTAGAATGTATTATACTAAGTGAAATAAGTCAGACAGAGAAAAACAAATACTATATAATTTCATTTATATGTGAAATATAAAAGTAAAACAAAACAAACAAACAAACAAACACAGAATCAAATACAGAGAACAAACTGGTGGTAGCCAGAAGGGGGTTGGGCAAAATAAAAGAAGGGGATAAATAAATATAAACATCTAGTTATAAAATAAGTAAGTCATGCAAATGTACAGCATAAGAAATATAGTCAATAATATTGTAATAATATTGTATGGTGACAGAGAGTGGTTACACTTATTGTGGTGAACACTGACTAATATACAAAATTGTTGAATCAATATGCTGTAACCTGAAACATATATTACATTTTATAATAATTATATTTCATGGCACAAAAACAGACACTCAGATCAATGGAACAGAATATAGAACTCAGAAATGGGCCCACAAACGTATGGCCAACTAATCCTTGGCCATATCAGGAAAGAATATCCAATGGAATAAAGGCAGTCTCTTCAGCAAGTGGTGCTGGGAAAACTGGACAGCGACCTGCAGAAGAATGAACCTGGACCACTTACTTACACCATACACAAAAATAAACTCAAAATGGATGAAAAACCTAAACGAAAGACAGGAAGCCATCAAAATCCTCAAGAAGAAAGCAGGCAAAAACCTCTCTGATCTTGGCCACAGCAATTTCTTGCTCAACACATCTCCAGAGGCAAGGGAAACAAAAGCAAAAATGAACTATTGGGACCTCATCAAAATAAAAAGCTTCTGCACAGCGAAGGAAACAATCAGCAAAACTAAAAGGCAACTGACAGAATAGGAGATGATATTGGCAAATGACATATCAAATAAAGGGTTAGTATCCAAAATCTATAAAGACCTTATCAAACTCAACACCCCAAAAAATAAGTAATCCAGTGAAGAAATGGGCAAAAGACATGAATAGACACAGCTCCAAAAAAGACATCCAGATGGCCAACCAACACATGAAAAAATGCTCAACATCACTCATCATCATGGAAATACAAATCAAAACCACAATGAGATACCACCTTACACCTGTCAAAATGGCTAACATTAACAGCTCAGGCAACAACAGATGTTGGCGAGGATGCAGAGAAAGAGGATCTCTTTTGCATTGTTGGTGGGAATGCAGGCTGGTGCAGCCACTCTGGAAAACAGTATGGAGGTTCCTCAAAAAACTAAAAATGGAACTACATTATGACTTAGCAATTGCACTACTAGGTATTTATCCAAGGGATACAGGTGTGCTGTTTTGATACAGGTGTGCTGTTTCATAAACATGCACCCCCATTTTATAGTAGCACTATCGACAATAGCCAAAGTATGGAAAAAGCCCAAATGTCCATCAATGGATGAATGGATAAAGAAGATGTGGTATATATATATATACAATGGAGTATTGCTCGGCAATCAAAAAGAATGAAATCTTGCCATTGCAACTACGTGGATGGAACTAGAGGGTATTATCCTAAGCAAAATTAGTCAGAGAAAGACAAATATCATATGACTTCATTCATATGAGGACTTTAAGACACAGAAAAGATGAACATAAGGGAAGGAAAGCAAACATAATATAAAAACAGGGAGGGGGACAAAACATAAGAGACTCTTAAATATGGAGAACAAACAGAGGGTTACTGGAGGGATTGTGGGAGGGTAGATGGGCTAAATGGGTAAGGGGCAATAAGGAATCTACTCCTAAAATCACTGTTGCACTATATGCTAATTTGGAAAAAATTTAAAAAGTAGAATTAATAATAAAAACAAAAAACTACTGATATTAAAAAATAATTATATTTCAGTAATAAATAAAAATAAGTAAATTTTGAAAAATAAGTCATAGGGATGTAATGTGCTGCATAGTTAATATAGTTTAAGATTGTAACAACTTTGTATGGTGACAGATTGTAGCTACATTTATCCTGGTAATTACTTCATAAAGTATATAAATGTTGAAGCACTATGCTGTACACCAGAAACTAATATGTTATATGCCAGTGACACTTAAATAATACATAAATACATAAAAATAAACTTGAAGATACACATGATGTTGTAGTTCTTCCAGGGAGTTGTCCTTTGAACAAATGGAGGCATTAAGGGGAACTCCAAATAAAACTTTTTCAAGATGGAAACTGGACCTAGGTGTCCCTGCCTGGTGCTCTGTCCTCACTGATATATGGGACATCACCCACCAAGCCAGGGACAGAAGCTTATTGTTTCAGAGAGGTTACAAGAGCTAGGAACAGAAAATTATTGTCCATCTTGGACACCTACACCAGGCTATGCAGATGTTGGGTTCTACCCAGATGTTTGAGGTGAGGGATATGCGGCCACCTAGGGAGGGACAACACATACAATTCTTCTGAACCTTTGGAGACAATCCTGTAAAAGGTTAATGTGTGTTTCTCTTCTTACTCTCTTTTCCACCAAACACCAGGGATTTAGTGACACAGCATCAGAAGACTCTCCCATGAGGGATGTAGGGGCTGTAAGTATCTACAGCTTGGGAAGGGTGGTAAGAATCCATGGAAGGGAGCATTCATATTCAAGAAACCTTAGATTTTTCTACAACCAGGCACATTTTCTGTTTGCTGTCTCTAAGCACAGTTTGTCTTCTTTTCCATGGAGCAGAAATCAGAGAGGGGAATAAATACATGAGACAAGACTTCAATGTCCTTCCCTGGTAAGAAGTCAATGTTGAGAATACCTCGTGAAAAGGTGTAAATATCTGATCTCAGAGAGATAATTAGTCATCACTGGATGCTAAGAGAGTGACCTTATGTTTGTGCTAAATGTTGAGATTTTATATCTATACTCTATAATCTTTATTTACCCAGTCTACCTGTGAGTCACATAGCCCAGACCTCAGAATAGGAATTATCAGCTGAAGAAAGGGAATTTGGGGAGAGAATTTTCTCATAAAAATATACTCCCTCCCTTTCACTTTCCCTTCCCCAGCTCTCTTTGCCCCTAACTTCTTACATTCAGTTCTACATTCAGTTCAATGTTTTTTAATGACTACCCTGCTTCTGTTGCAAGTGATGTGGAAAGAAGCATGTTTGTTTAAAAAGATTGTTATTCTTCAACCACAAATTAGGTGAGATAGCTACTTCATGATTATATAGGGGTGGCTTAGCCAAAAATAACCTTTATGAGAAGCTGACCTGAACCTCAGTCATAGACTGTATCTGTGGATCCTGTGATTATCAGCCACAGAGTAAGGAAAAGAAGACGGTAATATCTCTCTCTCTCTCTCTCTCTGTCTCTCTCTCTGTCTCTCTCTCTCTGTGCTCCTCTCTCTTTTTCTCTCTATTTCCTCTTGAATCTATTTTCTATAGATCTCTATCTCAAAAATTCTAAAAGAACAAGTGAAAATACACTTCTGGCTCTCATTTGCCCATATTCATAAAGAAAAACATTGAAGTCCATGCTCTATTACTAACTGCTAATTCTCATTGCAAGAACCAGATGGAAAGGTGCATGTCCTAGATGACATAAGAACCATTAATTGACAGGACCTTGTATCTGTAGGTGCATTCAAGTCCATGGGAATTTCCAACCTGACAAGACTGTCTGAATTCATCCTCATAGGACTCTCCTCTCACCCTGAGGACCAGAAGCCACTCTTTGCTCTCTTTCTTATCATGTACCTGGTCACTATAACGGGGAATCTGCTCATCATCCTGGCTATCCGCTCTGATCCCAAACTCCAAAACCCCATGTACTTCTTCCTGAGCATCTTGTCCTTTGCTGATATTTGCTACACAACAGTCGTAGTCCCCAAGATGTTAGTGAACTTCTTATCAGAGACAAAGACCATTTCCTATGCTGAATGTCTGACACAGATGTATTTTTTCCTGGTTTTTGGAAACATAGACAGTTATCTCCTGGCAGTTATGGCCATTGACCGCTATGTAGCCATTTGTAATCCTTTCCACTATGTCACTGTGATGAACCACAGATGCTGTACGTTGCTGCTGGCCTTCTCCGTAGCTTTCTCCTGCCTCCACTCCCTCCTACATGTCCTCCTGGTGAATCGACTCACGTTCTGCGCATCAAATGTAATCCAACATTTTTTCTGTGATGTCAACCCTGTTCTGAAACTGGCCTGCTCTTCCACCTTTGTTAATGAAGTTGTGGCCATGACAGAAGGGATGGCTTCTGTGATGGCCCCATGTATCTGCATCATCATCTCATACCTAAGAATCCTCATTGCTGTCTTCAACATTCCCTCGGCGTCTGGAAAATGCAAAGCCTTCTCCACCTGCAGCTCCCATCTCACTGTGGTGACTCTGTTTTATGGGAGTATTAGCTATGAATATTTTCACCCTTTGTCCAGGTATACTGTCAAGGACCGAGTAGCAACAATCATCTACACTGTACTGACATCCATGTTGAATCCATTTATCTACACTTTGAGAAATAAAGACATGAAACAGGGCTTAGAGAAACTGATAAGCAGGATTAAGGCTCAAATGGATATGCTTTCTACTACACAAGCCAACAAAATCCATGGATCCTGATTATAAGGTGTGAGTATGGTTGTGTGTGCTCATGTACACATGCCTGCACACACTCATAGGTGCACACACACACATACACACACATACACACACCAGGATGTAAGGCAAATTTTGTAAAAATATACTCTTTGCTCAACTGTAGTTGCACCCTGTACTTTTCAGCCCTGTGGTCTCTGTTATGTCATGGTTGACAGTATCATTCATGTCTTAGTACCTATGCTACAATGCAGATTACAATATTTCTCTATTCCAGAAAATCACATTCCTTTTACCCCTTCCATATTTATATGGAACCTCCCATATTTCCAACATTTATAAATACATCCAAATTTGGTCACCTGAATTACAAGAGAGTTTTTGTACATCTACTTAGAAATTTATATATGTGCAAAAATGTTTTGCCTTCATAAACACTCTGTTCTATCTGAAATAGTCAGAAGTTGTTTTGCAGGTTGTTGGGTGGGTGAGTGTGTGTGTGTGTGTGTGTGTGTGTGTGTGTGTGTGTGTCCTCTCTGTTGGACTAGGAGCTTCCCAACTGCAGAGTCTGTGTTCTCTGATCATGCCATGATACAACTATGGTTCCTTTTATTAATTCTCCCCACAGCTGGATATCCTGAGCTCTGGAGTCATTAGATTCACAACAACTGACATCAATCACTTAACTGACAATTAGTAAGCCAGCTCTATGCCTCTGTATGTGTTTTGGTCTCCTCCCCTCCTCAAGTTGCATTCATCAGCCAACACTCCCTGAAACTCCTTGCCTGTGTGCTTCTCTCTCAAAGGTGCCTGTATTTCCATGTCTTTTCTATTCATTACTTTTTTCGGAATGATGGAAGATTTGTTCTATGTAATCAGAAATGCTCCCGGTGGCCACTGAAGACAAGAGTCAAAAATCAATGGACGTAAACTACTACTAAGAAGCTTTGGGTTACAAAGCATCATATAAAAGAGGCTCTCAATTCAGTTGGAAAATGAATTACATAGAAAAGCAGTCTGATAAATTATTTGTTCATTTATTTTTTAATTTTATTTAAATCCACGTAAGTTAACATATAGGTAATAATGATTTCAAGAGTAGAACTAGGTGATTCACCGCTTATATTTAACACCCAGTGCTCATCCCAACAAGTGCCCTCCTTAATGTCTGTCACCCATTTAGTCCATCCCCTACTTTAAACTTAAGAAATTGCTTTACCCTTACGAACAGCAACATGGTGAGATTCTCTCTCTTTCTATCCAAGTGTTTGCATTTTAGAGATGCCTAAGTCAATCAAATTAATCTCCCATAGTATTTCAGACAAGAGATTTATGGATAATTTTAAAGTTTTAAATAATAGAATAAGGAGTCTTTATACCCCTTTGATTTTGCCTCAGTCATCCCTAACCTAGGGCAAGGCTGAGTCTGGGTGAGAACAAATTCCTCAATTTCATTCCTTTATTACATGTATGGCAAATTAGTTTAACTCCATTCCAAGTCTCATCAATTGATAAGGATATCCGTTTTGCTGTAGTGAAAAAACTTGTGCTGAACTCTGCGCTGAATACAGAAGATTGAATAAAGATTGATAACAGTGTCTGTTTTGGTTGTGGGTGCAAAAAGTACCAGTACATATACAACAAGCAGATTTTCACAGCCATTGTAAACCTCACACCTCAGACATCTGAAAATGGAACTTTATTTCTATATCTTCATTTCTATAGTTCAATTTACTTTTGCTATTGAGCCCTCCACCTATCTGGCTGTATCTCAACTTGGACTGAACCCAATCCAATATTTTTTCAGTAAATTTTTATTTACAATTGAGCCTCATTCATTCATTTCCCACCTCTCATGGATATCATTGTTCCTTCCAAGTCCTGTTTCTAAACTCTCAGGACATACACAACTTGCCCCTGATGTCTTCAAAGACACAACAGGTTTTTGTTTGCTTGTTTGTTTGTTTTTTTTTTTAGATTACTCTGTACTTTCATCTTTGCTGATTCAGTTTCTGACATCTGACCTTATTCCATTCATTTGTCACCATGGGTAAGGGCTGGGGCTTGACTATGAGATTGATGACTGGCCCACATGACTTCTTATACTGTGCAATGATGATCCAATGGTGATATCAGTGGGGGCCATCATGAGGGGGTTCCTGCCACAGCCCTTTGACATTAGTCTAGTCTTTTCTCTCTATGAACCTGGCTTCTGTTCCTCTCACTCATGTATTTGAACAAGTCACTCTAGGCCCTTGAAAAACCTTTAATTTTTTTTAATGTTTTTTTTGGTTTATTTTTGAGAAAAAGAGAGACAGAGTGTGAGTGGGGGAGATGCAGAGAAAGAGGGAGACACAGAATCTGAAGCAGGTTCCAGATTCTGAGCTGTCAGCACAGAGCCAGATGCAGGTCTCGAACTCACAAACTGCAAGATCATGACCTGAGCTGAAGTTGGATGCTTAACTGACTGAGCCCCTGGAAAACCTTTAAATTAACCTCCAGGAAAATACTGAGGGCAATATCAGGTCCTCTGCTGTTTAAATAAAATGCCACCATTTCCTATCACTCTTTTTAATTGTGAGAGCAAGAGGAGAACCACTACAGCCCTCATATTGGGATCAGGGCACACGTCCACTCTACTGTGAGATTCACAGACTTAAAGGACCTTGCAAGAGACTCTCTAGTGTTATTTAAATGTGCTCTATTGCGTTTATTTCTTCTTCAACTCTTCCCTGGGTTATATGTGGATCCCAAGTGATGACTCTTAAGAGTTAAGAATTTGGTGTCTAACACACTGGGGTTTTAGCCCAGTTTAGGTTTAGATAACTAGGTTATCATGGTAACATAGAGGTAACTAGCATAAATCTGACCTATAATTCTGACTGATGGGAATTAATGACCTCATTCTATTTATTACTTATTTATTTGAGTGACCTCATTTTAAAGATGAGGAAACTGAAGTTCAAAGAGGTAAAGTGACTTGCCCAAAGTCACTAGCAGGTAAGAATAAACAGAATTCAAACTCAGAATTGACAAAATCTACATCCCAAGTGCCTACCCAAACAGCATGAGGAGAAATGCAAGCTGTCTGTGGCCACACCTTAACTTGTGTGAGGCTATCACCAAGAACAGCCATGACCTTCCCCCAGAGGCCCTGCTTGGCCTCTATTCCAGAAGAGTTATGAACCAGGTGACCAATGTTCTGATCAGGACATCAACTTTTTTGTTCTCAATGTAAAGTATATTTCTTTGACTACACAATGAAATGGGTGTGTCTGGATCATCTGTTTCTCTGACAGCGGGACAGTGTTGGGATACATTATGGCCATGGTTACATTGGTAATGACTTGATGTCCTGAGAGGCTCTAGGCTTAATTCCCAAGCAACCATTCACAAGGAGAAGACAAACTTTTACCCCAGAGCTCTATTTAATTAGGCTGTAAGAAGCTACCCTTAGTGGTTAATTAGCATCAAAGTAAAGAATCCTGGAGGTTCACCAGTAAGATCTCCCCAGAGCCTCGTTAAGAAAGTTGTGATTGGATTTTGTCCCTCTGAGGGAACTTCTGCCATGACAGTGGCTCAGAAACTTTTCTGGCACAGTGTCATTAGTGAGTTCTCCTGCTTTACCCTGAGCTCCTCTCAAAGGGCCACATTCTGCTTTGATTCCACAAAGGGAATTGAGGATGCCATAACTCTAAGGCCTTGCCTTCTCCCATCTGAGCTCAATCCTGTAAGGGCAGCTTTGGAGGGAGCTACTGAGTAACCGGTTTTAGAGGGAGACAATGTTTAAACCAGTTGTAGCCAGAACCTTTTCCCTTATATGCTTTGAAGAAATTTATCCTTTAGGCATAGAAATCAATTCTCCCATTCCTGTTGGTCTCCTAATTAAAAATCTTAGCAATAGTGTCTATCTACTTTATCTGAAGCAGTGGTTCTCAGCCTCCTCTGCACATATAGCATCACCTGGGGAGCTTTTAAAAAAAGCCTGAAAGGGCTGCCTGGGTGGCTCAGTTGGTTAAGCATCCAACTTCCACTCAGGTCATGATCTCGCAGTTTGTGGGTTTGAGCCCCATGTCGGGCTCTGTGCTGACAGTTTGGAGCCTGCCTCAGATTCTGTGTCTCTGTGTCTCTCTCTGCCCCTCCCCCACTTGTGCTCTATCAAAAATAAATAAAATGTAAAAAAAAAAAAAGATTTTTTTTTAAAGATCCTGATGCCCAGGACCACACCCCAGACCAATTAAATCTAAACCCCTGAGATGTAACCCAGGTATCAGTTTGAAAGCTCCGAGGTGATTCCAATAAACAGCCAAGCTTGAAAACCACTGACCTCTTTAAGGGACTTCAGTTGGCTTGTGAAATTTGGTAGAACCACTGTTGTTATTTTAAGGTTTGGCAAATTAATGACCTTCTTTCTCTGTCTCCTAGGTATGTTTTTAGCTATCATAAGGTATTTAAGGTTTTTATATGTCAATATTTGATGGAAAGAAGGCATTGTGTTAAAATATTTTAATTCTATTTTTCTCACCTTCCTTATTTCTTACCATTTTTTGCTTTCTGAGGATACAGATACCACATGAAATTCACATCAAACTGCAAGGGGTGGGAAATGCAAGTTTTCATATGGAATATTTGGTAACCATCACTGCTCCTGTAAACATCCTGTAAACATCACAAGTGGAATATTTGTCGTTTTCTTATTGATTTATTAGAGTCTTTTCTATCACATGAATACTAATCTTGTCTGATACATATATATATATCTCATCAGTATGTTGTCCAAATCCTTTGACTCTCTCTTAAATTTTTTTAATGTTTATTTTATTTTTGAGAGAGAAAGACTACTGTGAGCTGGGGAGGAGTAGAGAGAGAGAGGGAGACACAGAATCTGAAGCAGGCTCCAGGCTCTGAGCTGTCAGCACAGAGCCCGATGCGGGGCTCAAACTCACAAACCACAAAATCATGACTCGCGCTGAAGTTGGACACTTAACTGACTGAGCCACCCAGTCCCCCCTCCCCCCTTTGACTCTCTTTTAACCCTGTTCATGACATCACTGGTCACACACACGTTTTTGCTTTTATGTAGTCAAATCTGCCCATCTTTTTCCTTTACAGCTTCAAAGTTTATATCTTGCTGAGTAAGTGTTATTCCATCCACAAGATTATAAAAATATTCGCCTATAATTCCTTGTTACCACTTTAGGCATTTTTATTTTTTATATCTTCAAATCCTTCTAGATCTTATTTTCATAGGTGGTATAATATTGAGATCTAAATTTATTAAATTTATCTTTTACTTGAATATATGATTGTCTCACAGTTTTCTTTCCTGTCCCATCCAAAAAGGCTAAATGTCTTTTTATTTTGGTCTATTTCTGGATTTTATATTCCTATACAAATACTATGCTCCTTTAACTATCAAAGTTTTGTTGTGTGTTCTTCTGACTATGAAGACGAACCCATACTCACCATTTTGCTTCGTTTTCAAAATTATATTGTTTTGTACATTTTCTCTCATTAACATGTTTTATGGTAGACTTGACATATTCTATAAAGAATCATTTTAGAATTTTGTGAGTCTATTGAATATATGTATTCATTTGGGGAAATTGACATTTTTACTATATTATCTTCCCATCCAGAAATATGGATTATGTCACCAATTGGTCACTCTATTACCTACTACTTACTTATGGGTCTTTGCTGTCAATTTTCTTTGGGGAGAGATCATTCCTACTTATGTAAATAAATAAATAAAATACTCCTTCACTGTGCTGGAGGAGCCCCTGAGCCAGGATATTATCATTGCAGAGCATCAGATTGAGATAGCATGTGTTTTGTTACAAGTGTAAATGACTGTCTTCATTGGACGGTGGTATCTTGGGAGATAAATGATATTAGTTCCTCATAGGGTTGCTAAGTCTGGCAACCCTACAGTCCTCTGGTGTGCCCAGAAGTACACTTTTAGACTTGAATTTGGGAATATGAGAACATGGAAAAGGGGACTTTCCTCGGGGAAAGGTAAATGTGCCATAAGATTATGCTGCTGGAACAAGGAAAGAAAAGATCAGAAGAGTTCACAGCCAATGCACCTAGGGACAGTGAGATCGGCTATCTACTTTTATGCTTTTCTCTAGTGTTATCTCTTTGTGTTCCCTTCAAGTCTTGTTAGAGTCTGTGACTACACAGCCTTGAGCATTGTGTGTCTTAAGAGATCATGGAAGAGGATCTCAATCACACCTTGCCCTGAAACAAACCAGAACAAGCAGCAGCAGCAGAAAGACAAGCTCACAGGAGGACCAGCAAGAACATTCTGTCTTGAGCATGGGGGCATGCCCAAGAAAACTGACGTCTTTCCTTTTTTAAGTTTTTATTTTAATTCCAGTTAGTTAACATAGTGTTATATTGGTTTCAGGTGTACAATATAGTCATTCAACACTTCCATACAGCACCCTGTGAGAGGTGACTTTTCAAGGGACAAGCAACTCTCCCAAAGAACTAAGAACTTGTAAACATTCAGGTTTCAGGTTATATATGTTCCATCACCAAGATTCATGCAAAGCTCCCATTCCAGGCCAGATAGAACAGTGCGGCTCTCCTCCCCCTTAAAAAAAATGAGTAAAATTGGCATCACTCCATGTTAATTCTGTATAATTATGTATCACGAACCACCTAGAAAACATGGGCTGTTACCCAGGGGAGACTTTGAAGGATGTACACCAGAGAAGTAACCAAATAATTACAAAGTTATTTATAATTTATACAAACCACTCTGGTCACCAGATGGGGTTGTGAGGGAAAGCTTCCAGTGGCCCGTTTGCCCTTCTCTCCACCCTTGTCCACCCTGCTCTGTGCTCCTTGAGGGGAGCTGTATCAAATCTTAGGCTGAGATCTGTATCTAAATATTCCTTTCAAAAAACTCAGTAATAATAAAACAAATACCCTAATAAAATAGGCCAAAGACTTTAAAGGCACCTCCGCAGCAATGATATACAGATGGAAAATAAGTATAGGAAACAATTCTCAGCATCACATGCCATCAGGGAAATGCAAAATAAAACCACACTGTGATACCACAACACATCTATTAGAATGGCCAAAGTCCAAAACACTGACAACACCAAATGCTGGCAGAAATGTAGACAACAGGAATTCTCAACTGATAGGAGGGCAAAAGGTACAGACCATCTAGTAGTTTCTTACAGAACTAAACATATTCTTAACATATGATCCAGCAATCACACTCCTCGGTATTAAACTAAAGGAGCTGAAAACTTATATCCATATAAAACTCTACATATGGATGTTTAGAGTACCTCTACTCATAATTGCCAAACTTGGAACTACCAAGAATATTGCTACCGTCCTTCAGTACGTGAGTGGATAAAGAAACAGTGGTACATTTAGACAGTGAAATATTATTCAGTCCAAAAAAGAAATGAGCTCTCAAGTTTGGAAAACACATGGAGAAAACTTAAATGCATGTTACTAAATGAAAGAAGCCAATCTGAAAAGGCTACAAGCTATCTGATTCCATTATATGACATTCTGGAAAAGGTAAAACTATGGAGACAGTAAAAAGATCAGTGCTTGCAGGACTCTGGAGAAGGGAGGAAGGAATAGCTGGAACACCAAGGACTTTAGGGCCAGTGAAACTATTCTCTATGATACTATCATGGTGTCAGTATACATTTGTCAAAACCTGTAGAATGTACAACAGGAAGAGTAAACGCTAATGTAAACTGTGGGTAAGCGATGATAATGTGTCACTGTAGTTCATCAACTATGAGAACTGTAGCCCTCTGCTGGGGATGCTGATATTTGGGGGGGGAGGGGGGTCTGTGCATGCGTAGGGCCAGCAGGTATGTGGGAACCCTCTGTACCAAGTGATCAATTTTGCTGCAAACCTGTAACTGCTCTTAAAAAATTAAGTCTATTAAAGGAAAAAAATAGAAAAAAAACAGAAAATATCTATCTAAAGGCATGATTGCTATGCATTTATAGATGAGGACATGTGGTTTAGTGAAACTAAAGAACTTGCCCAAATTCACCCACTCAGTAATTAGTGAAACTGGTGTTCAAAAACAAGAGACCTGGCTTAAAAATGAAGCGATAAAATGTTGAAGAAATGCAACAAAAACCTCTCTCTTACACATACACACACACACACAAACACACACACAAAATGAGGCTCAAAAAGGTTAAGTATTGCAAAAGCTCACACAGGTTGTAAGAGGTAGAGTCAGCATCTGAATCTATTCCATCTGGCTCCAGAGCATGTATCTTAATCCCTTTCCCATAACACTACACCTGCACCTAGATACAGTCATGAGGCCATCATGTCAGAAGCCATCACCTCTCCTTCCAGGTAGGTGCAGATAAGCTTACACACAGACTTGCACAGGAGCACATGTATGCACAGAGAGTATGCATGTGTGCGTGAACACATGTGTTCATGTATGTACTTCACATATATGCACATGGAACATCTCCACCCCTGTTCTGCAAGGCCCTAATTCCCTTCTCAGGTATATGAGGCTGCACCTCCAGAGGCCAGGTTCCCCAAGGCTCCTGCACACAGAGCTCAGTGAGGACATTAGTAGTGTTCTCCTCTCCTGGGAAGCCCACAGGGCCAATCCCCACTGGGCTCTGACATGCACGGAGGACAGGCCCCTGGGTTCCAACGCCCACTGTAGATAGAGAAAGGAGACAGCACATTCTTGAAACCAGATCTACATTTCCCCTCGCCTACTTCCTCACAGATTCAGAGCCTGACCTTAACCCCCTGGGAGACCCCCTAGTCTGATCAGGACCCTGAACCTCCTCTGACAAGCCCACAGGTAGGCAGGCTGAGGGGTCCTTGGGAACAGAACCTGGGGGTCAACATCTTCATATGATCTTCCTCTCTTTTCCTAATCCCATCTTCTCTCCTCCATCTCAAAGACAGGAGACAAGTGAACGAGAAAACGAGGATACTGCAGGGGGTAAGAGCACACATTCTGAAGCTGGACTCCACACCCTCTAGCTGTGTGGACTTAGCCAAGTCACTTCAAGTGCTTCTACCTCACTTTCATTATCTGTAAAAAGGGGGTACTGTAAAGACTAAATGACTTAATGTACATAAAATTCCTGGGACAGGGTCTGGCACACCTGAGCACTGTGTCACTGCTCACTACTATATGACCGTGACTGAGAGTATCCACGGGAAGGGGCTGCGATGAAGTGGGTGTCTCCAGTAGGAGACATCGGGGTGAGGCACTGCCAGCCCAGCAGAGGGACACTACACTGGGTTTCAGCCAAAGTCCCACTTGAAGCACTTCTGGTCGATCAGATGGACACCAAAGGTATGTTGAAAGAGACGGAAGACAATTGTTCATAAAAAAGAACCCAGTGGGCATATTTCAAATGTCCACTTGCCTTGGAATCTGTAATTTAATGGCTGGGAACGGCTGGGTCAAGCTCCAACCTGACCCTAGAGTGAAAATTAGGCATAAAGGAGCGATTTCAGAGAGCTGAAGAGAGAAGGACCATGCCTGGAAAGGGTTCTGTGAGATCCCTAAGCAGGACACATCTGTTTCAAGACAATATAATACAAAGTTAAATATGGAAGGAATTCCTCACTCCATCCCTACAATCTCACTTCGAAAGGCAACTACACACACATAAACATACACAACACAACAAACACAAATATAAAGGAGATTTATTTCTTTACAGAAAACGAGATTATTCTATATGCATTGTTCTGCAACTTGCTTTTATCACTTAATAAAATATCATGGACAGTAGTGTAACCTTGAAAATATAGCTTAGTAAGGAGTAGCTTCTGCTCTACCATCATACTGCCTGAATTAAAATCCCAGCTCAACCACTTACTAACTGTGGGATCTGGTAAGTTATGTTGCTAAATTCTATTTTTTTAATTTAAATTTTAGTTAACATACAATGCAATACTGGTTTCAGGAGTAGAATTCAGTGATTTATCACTTACATAGAACACATAATGCTTATCACAAGTGCCCTCCTTAATACTCATCACCCATCTAGTCCAATTGAAAATAATAATAATGGGTGCCTATCCAGGATTTGGGGAAAATAAAACCATAAAAGATATGCAAAGCCCTTACACCTCAGGTTGGAATTGACAAGAGTACTAATAAATTGGCTAATATTAGCCATCTCATTTCTTTTTTTTTTTTTTTTAAATTTTTTTTTTTTTTCAACGTTTATTTATTTTTGGGACAGAGAGAGACAGAGCATGAACGGGGGAGGGGCAGAGAGAGAGGGAGACACAGAATCGGAAGCAGGCTCCAGGCTCTGAGCCATCAGCCCAGAGCCCGACGCGGGGCTCGAACTCACGGACCGCGAGATCGTGACCTGGCTGAAGTCGGACGCTTAACCGACTGCGCCACCCAGGCGCCCCAAGCCATCTCATTTCTTTAGAAACTGTATGCTATTGAGGAATGAGAATGCACTGTTAATTGTTTTAATAATTTGTGGATATTTAGATTGTTTCGTCTGTTGCTTGTCTTGTTTGTTCATATTTTTTATCTGGTATTATAAGCAGTGCTACAAAAATGTGCATATGGGGGCGCCTGGGTGGCGCGGTCGGTTAAGCGTCCGACTTCAGCCAGGTCACGATCTCGCGGTCCGTGAGTTCGAGCCCCACATCAGGCTCTGGGCTGATGGCTCAGAGCCTGGAGCCTGTTTCCGATTCTGTGTCTCCCTCTCTCTCTGCCCCTCCCCCGTTCATGCTCTGTCTCTCTCTGTCCCAAAAATAAATAAACGTTGAAAAAAAAAATTAAAAAAAAAAAGTGCATATGTATCTTTGTGCTACACATATATGACTATTTTTAAAGGATAGATTTTTATGAGTGGAGTTGCTGGACAAAGAGATGTAGATTTTTGATTCTGATAGAGACTACCAAAAAGCCTAAACTGACTATCTTCTCATTATCAGTGTACATGAGGGTCATTTTCCCTTTAAACACTGCCAAAGAAATTTACTGACAATCTGATAAGTGAAAATCGTGTTTCAATCTAATTTACATTTTCTGAGCACCAACTAGGTTGGTATGTTTTCTTTGATAAATGTGTTGTAGATATTTTCTTTAACTCAATAGTTAATATTTTCGATTTATTTATGATCTCTTTTTGTGTAATTTTCACATTTTTGAGTACAGTTTTGTCATTCTTGCTTCTACATTTTTTTTTTTCTCATTTGGAATGGAATCCACATCTTAACACCATATAGATATGTTCTTTATTTTTGGATAATACTTCATGATTTGGGTTTTTTACTTCTAGTTTGTTCATTCATATGGATTTTTCTTTCTATGTGGGTTAGATAGAAATCTGGCCTTATTTTTTACAAAGGTTTAGCATGTCTATAGATGAATATCGATATACATGCATAAATACAGGCATACAGAATTCTTTATGGTGGTTCATTGACTGGTTTTTCTTTGTGTGTACCATTCTCCTATTATTATTATTACCTACCTTGATTTTTCGTGTTAAAAACTCTCATTATTCTAAGTTTTTCAGAATTATCTTATCTTTTCTAGGTCATTTATTCCTCTAGGTGAATCTTAGAATGACCTTCTCAAGTTCTATTAAAAATGCCCTTAGGGTGTTAATATAGGTGCACTAAAATTCTATTAATTTTAGAAGAATTGATTTTTTCCAGTTTTATTGATATATAATTGACATATAACATTGTGTAAGTTTAAGATGTACAACATGATGATATGATATACTTACATGTTGTGCAATGATTCCCACAGTATGGTTAGTTAATGTGTCTATCACCTCACATAATGATCATTTCTGGTTCTTCTATGAGAACATTTGAGAAGTACTCTCTTAAATTGAATGGCAATTAGGAGGGGCTGGGAGATGGGGAAATTAGGGAGACGTTTAAGGGTACAAACTTGCAACCAGTAACTGAATAAATCCTGGAAATTTTTTTAATGTTTATTATTTTTTTTAAAGTTTACTTATCCATTCTGAGAGAGAGACAGAGAGTGTGAGTGGGGGAGGGGCAAAGAGAGGGAGAGAGAGAATTCCAAGCGGGCTCCACACTGTCAGCACAGAGCCTGACACAGGCCTTGCACTCAAAAACCATGAGTTTATGACCTGAGACAAAACCAAGAGTCAGACACTTAACTGACTGAGCCACCCAGGTGCCCCAATGTTTATTTATTTTTGAGAAAGAGACTGAGCACAAGTGGGGGAGGGGCACAGAGAGAGGGAGACACAGAATCCAAAGCAGGCTCCAGCCTCTGAGCTGTCAGCACAGAGCCCGACACGGGGCTCAAACCCACAAACTGTGAGATCATTACCTGAGCCCAAGTCAGATGCTCACCCAACTGAACCACCCAGGTGCCCCATTCCTGGAGACTTAACATGCAGCAAAGACAATACTGAATTATATATAAACTTCACAGTTTCTAAGAGAGGGATCTTAATTTTTCCCATCATGAAAAAAAATGATAATTATCTGGTGTGATAGAGGTGTCAGCTAATCTTATACTGGTAACCATATTGCAATAATTAAATGCATCAAATCAACACATTTTACAACTTAAGTTTGCATGATGCTATATTTCAATTATATACTAATAAAATAAATAATAAATTAATATCTACTCTCTTAGCAAATATCAAGTATGTAATACAATATTGCTAACTTTTATCACCACACTTTACATTACATTTACAGAACTTACAACTGTAAGTTTGTACCTTTTGTTCAGCATGTCCCCATTTCTGCCATCTCCTAGATACTGGTAACCACAATTCAACTCTTGGTTTCTATGAGTTTGTCTTTTTTAGAATCAGAAATAAAAAAAGAAGGGAATCTTGCCATTTGCAATAACATGGCTAGAACTTGTGGATATTATGCTAAATAGAAACTGTATGATAGCACTTATATGTGCAATCTCAGAATTGACATTTTTAAATACTGAATCTTCCCTTTTTAGAAGTATAATATCTCCATTTATTCATACATCCTTTTGTGTTCTGTTACACTTTCTTCAGATAGATCTTTCTCATTTCTTTTTACTTGTTTCTATCAGATTTATTCCCAAGTCTGTCTGTCTTCCTTCCTTCCTTCCTTCCTTCCTTCCTCTCTTCCTTCCTTCCTTCCTTCCTTCCTTCCTCCCTCCCTCCCTCCCTTCCTTCCTCTCTTCCTTCCTTCCTTCCTTCCTTCCTTCCTTCCAAAGAAACAATGGTTTATTTTTTTTTTATTTAGTGATTCATCACTTACATATAATACCCTATGCTCATCATAACTAGTGCGCTCCTTAATACCCACCCCCCCCCACCCACTTCCCTTCATCAACCCTCAGTTTGTTCTCTATCACTAAGAGTCCTTATGGTTTGTTTCCCTCTCTCTTTTTTTTCCTTCCCATATGTTCATCTGTTTTGTTTCTTAAATTCCACATATGAATGAAATCATATGGTACTTATCTCTGACTGACTTATTTCACTTAGCATAATATACTCTAGCACCATGCACATCATTGCAAATAGAAAGATTTCATTCTTTTTGATGGCTGAGTAATATTCCAACAATTTGGTTTATTTTTTTTTTAATGAAGTTACCAAGCTGCTGAATCTTAAGGTCTCAACAAATGTTGTACCTTATTATTTTCATTAAACAATAAGATTTTCTACTTTTATTATTCCTGGTTAATAGCAGTTTTGTTACTACAGCTGTTTCCATTTGCCAAACAGTCATGACAGACAGTTTAACATGGTGGCTACTGCTTTCAGGGAATTCTATCTGATGAATCCTCACCTCCATCACAATAGCTGCTGGCAATCTTTCATCAAAAGTCCATCCATCAGGACTTCTCTATCATGGTTGGCCAAGTAGTCCTGCTTTGGGTGCCAGGGCTTCATCCAGCTAAACATGATATTCCTGAAACCCCATGGATATTCCTTGTGTCATTTTTAAATATGTCTGAAAGCAATGCTCTAAACAGGTGGTCTCTTCAGGTTTTATTCCTCTTGTTGTGGGGTCTTTAACACAGCCCAAAAAGCAGGTTGCTGGAAATTTATTGTAGGTTCCAAGAAATTCCTTAAATTGTTTTATCTGATCAAATTCTTGTATTTGGTACTTGTACTGGGTACATATTCTTTTGGTATGTTTATCAGTCACCTTTTCTGATGTATGAGTTTCCTTTTTACTCTGGAAAGTTAGTTCTCCAACCTTCGCCTGAGTGTCTCCAATAAGGCCTGATTACTTACTGAAGCACAGGCTCTCACATCCTATACCAGTGCAAGGTTGGGGGGCTACATTGCCAGTCAAGTGTAGAGGCAGAGGATCTGGATCAGGACAGGAACTTCAGGCACCGGATAGTTATACTTTCTTGCCATTGCCAATTGAAATTTGTCACTGCATTATATTTTTCTACTACAGGATAAATATTAATATTTGTATATGTATCTTGTATCTGACTACTTTGGTAAATCTTCACAGGTTTAAAAGTTCTAATATGAGTCCCTAGGAGCTTTCTAGAGTGTCAGTCAAGTCAGTTAAAAATAATTACATATTCATATTTTAAATATTTGTGCCTATTGCATTAACTTTGCTTTTTCACTGGATTACACTGCCATCTGAAAATATACCTTACCAGTGGTAACAGACACCATCCTTGCTTTGTCTTTCCCATAATTGGTGGGAATGAGACTCTTATATTCAAAGTTTTCTACTCTGGTAAAATTTAAATGTTTAGAATAAGGGTTTCATAATATTTTAGTCAGAATAATTAATATATATAAAGCCATCCCCTAGGTGAAAAAGGAAAAAAAAATCATGGTTGTTTCTTGACGAACTCAAGAAGAATCTTTTGAAAGATAATTAAGAAAACTCAGAGAAATTTGGCTAATAGAATTTCAAAACAAACAAATATCCTGAAAACACAAGGGAAACTTTAGTTTCTCATTTAGAAAGCAGCTTGAAATTTTCTTATTTTTCTCCTACTGGATTTTATTCCATTTTTTCTGGAAGATCTTGAAGTAAATGTTCTTTACAATCAAAACAAATACCAGTGAGCTTTTTTACATGCTGGAGATTAGGATAGAAGCTGACTTGATGAAATTGCCCTTCACATCTCTCCAACTGCTTCTCCACACCCTGTCCAGGAAGGCACAGACATGGAGACCAAGAACTACAGCAGTGACTCAGGCTTTATCCTCCTGGGCCTCTCTTCCAACCCTCAGCTACAGAAACCTCTCTTTGCCATCTTCCTCATCATGTACCTGGTCACCGTGCTGGGCAATGTACTCATCATCCTGGCCATCCACTCAGACCCTCGGCTCCATACCCCCATGTACTTTTTCCTCAGCAACCTATCATTCATGGATATCTGCTTCACAACTGTCACTGTACCCAAGATGCTGGTGAATTTACTGTCAGAGACAAAGGCTATCTCCTTCGTGGGATGCCTGGTCCAGATGTACTTCTTCATGGCCTTTGCGAACACTGATAGTTACCTGCTGGCCTCCATGGCCATAGACCGGCTGGTAGCCATCTGCCACCCCTTCCATTACAATAGGGTTATGAACCCACGGCGCTGCCTCCTCATGCTGCTGGGTTCTTGCACCATCTCCCACCTGCACTCCCTGCTCCGTGTGCTACTCATGTCCCGCCTGTCCTTCTGTGCCTCCCATGTCATTAAGCACTTTTTTTGTGACACCCAGCCTGTGCTAAAGCTATCCTGCTCTGACACGTCCTCCAGCCAGATTGTGGTCATGACCGAGACCCTGGCTGTCATCGCGACCCCCTTTCTGTGCATTCTCTTCTCCTACCTGCGAATCATCGTCACTGTGCTCAGAATTCCCTCTGCAGCCGGTAAGTGGAAGGCCTTCTCTACCTGTAGCTCCCACCTCACTGTAGTGGCCTTGTTCTATGGGAGTGTCATCTATGTGTATTTCAGGCCCCTGTCCATGTACTCAGTGGTGAAGGACCGGGTAGCCACAGTCATGTACACAGTAGTGACACCCATGCTGAACCCCTTCATCTATAGCCTGAGGAACAAAGATATGAAGAGGGGTTTGAGGAAATTAAGGGACAGAATACACTCATAAAATGAAAAAATAGATGGAACAGTTTAAATGGGAGATGACCCAAGAAATGGTCACATCATCTTTCTTTACTACCCATTTTTCACATGACACTCAAAAAGGTCATAGAAGGTAGTGTTGAAAAGCAGTAAGAGCCCTGGCCTTAAAGCTAGAACACTTAGTTTCTATCAATAACATTGACCAAATATATGTGTAATCCCAGGACAAGTGCTGCTAGGAATCCACATTTCAGGAAAACCATTTTTGCCCCCTATAAAATTAAAGCTATCTTGAAGAGCAATAAAGCATCTCCAAATCCCTCCTCTATGGGCTTTACTTTGGCTAGTATTCAGGAAATTAAAAAGTCCTATTCATTTTGAGGATAAGAAATTACATGAATTTGGTAGGGAATTGGGAAAGACTTCTTGGGATAATGACCTAAGATCACACTTAAGATGTATTGATTTTGACGGAGCAAAGTTCAATAGAGTAGGAAATGGACAGAGAGCATTTCAAATAGTGGGAACCGTACAAAGAGGAAGAGGCAATAAACACTGGAATGTGTCTGAGGGACAGCAGAAACTCCAATGCCGCTTGTCCAATTTGAGAACAGAAAGAATAAGGCTGGAAAGATGGAAGAATCTACAAAGCAGATTTAGTGCCCCCACCAAAACCACGGAGTCCTCACAGTGAATTCTCAGCACTTGACTCCTTTTCCTTTCCCTCTTACTCTGCCTTTGTCCACATGTCCATGATCCTCACAGAAATGCCCTTTATACTCTGGAAGAAAGCAATGTGTGTATTAGTCAGGATAAGCGAGACTGCACTGAGGAAACAATCTCAAAATCGTTGGACCTTGAAACCAAAGGATTAGTTTGTAATCACACTGCATGTTCACCATTGAGAACTAGTAGGGTGCTGCTCATTTTAAATGTTCAGTGGCCAAAGCTGATAGAGCAGATGCCATTGTAAACATTCATCATCACTCTATGAGAAGCTGAGGAAAACTCTTGAAGATTTTCCACCGGCATCGAAAAACTCTGGTCCGGAAGTGACTCACACCACTTGTGCCTACAACTCACTGTCAACAACTAATCTCAAGACCCCTCCCAAACACAAGGGAGCCAGGAGGCACAATTCAACAGTGAATCTGTCAAACGGAGACCCAATATTATCTGATGAACAGATTTAATGACTACTACACAACTCTAATAACACACAAATACAAACGTATGAATGTGTTGCTTAATCAATGTTCCTGATTATCAATTTCAATAACAAAAATAACATAAAATTGAATACTGTCTCTGGAGTCCTTTAGCCTCAATTATTTCACCAAGTTTTAACAACCAGTGGCCTTTACTAATCATAAGCTTGTTGATGGCTGGAGTTTAAGTTGAATATCAGACCTTAGCCTTAGAAATATAACAAGAGGTGTATGGTGGCCTTATGGAACACAGGGCTACCGAGAGCCCAACATTAAGGTCCCTGCCATTGCTGTTATTGCTTCCTCTTCAAGTGATCAGAAAGCAACTAGAAATCCAGGAAATAAACTCAGGTTGCAATTGCCTTCATCTTATACAGACATACCTGGTTTTCATCACTATATCCCACCAGTCACTCAGTTTTGGGGATGCTGGCCTAGGATTTCTGTATGCTTTCTACTTTCTCTATTTTTGTGCCATAGTTTTAACTAAGCACAGCCACTTGAGAATGTGAGGAATGCCTGGCATATATGGAATAAATAAATTCATTAAGTACATCTTCAGGTAATTTCTAAGTGAAATTAAGTCACTGGGTCCCAGGCAACTGAACATATTATTTTTCTGATTCCACTCTGCCATCAGTCCCACACTCCTTTTTCTCAACAGCACATGGTCACTAAGAAATCAAGATCTTTTATGTATAATCCTACAGGTGTTCTATAAAGTAGATGACAAGTGGTCATGATATAATACATTGAGGAGAGTTACCAATCTGGCCCCCAGGTTAGTCCTAATCTTCTCAGACACAGCTAGAGTGCTGTCTCTGTCAGAATAGAAGGCAGTTTCGACAAGATATCCTGCCACCCTTTAGAAGGAGTGAGCTGATGTGAACAGATGCTATCAAAGGACTTTAATCATATTTTTGCTATCCAAACAAAGGAGCCTAGGGTGAACTTGGAAATTAGCTAATAAATATTGGTAAGAATAAAATAAATCTTTTCTGAAAGTACATATAGGCAGATGAAAGGTCTATATGGGCCTTATGAATACCTTGCCAAGTCAGGGGGAAAGCTTCTACATGGTTCATGGATTAGACGGGAAACCCCTTGACAGTTCCTCCTCCCACATATTGTGAGGCTGGTTGAATGTGATAGTAGAATAATAGTAGAGGCATGTCGTTTAATGAGCAAACTGTGACAGGAAATGTTGTGGGTCTTCTACTGGAATCTCATTACATATGTAAATGTTGAAGATTTTGCTCAATACTGAGCTAAGGAAAATTGAGTTCCTTGGACATAGTTTATCTGTGTGTCAGAGTGAATGACATAAACTACGAGGGATGTGAAACATGAAGGCTAAGGAAGACTGGAGAAGAGTGCTGAGTATTTCTGACGTTGAAGAGTCTGAGAGAGAAGATATTAACAAAGAAGACTGAAAACAAGGAGTCATATAATCCAAGAGTAGAAGGTTCAAGAGATGAGGATATGGATGTATTTCCCCCCACAGCAGAAGAATCTCCTTCCAGACAAGCCTTCTCCAGGAGATGTCCCATCAGCAGAACTTGCACATGGAGGAAGCAAATGAGCTACTTAGGGTGGAACCTGGTGTATAACTATAAATACAAACAGCACCGAGCTTGTCCAGAGCCACTGCATTCCCTGCACAGGAGAAGTGTTCTCAGAGCCATTGTTTCTGGATGTGTCAGGAATTCCAGACACATATCATGAAGTCATTCTTAGGGGCGTCCCCAGAAACTCGTTTCATCTGAGCCAGAGTCCTACGGATCTGCATCATAGGTAACCCTGGGCTTGCTGCACAAAACAGAAATGACCAGGGTTTTTGGAAATGAGGAGGTTCAAAAGACAAAGATGAAGTCAGCCAGCTATACACAGGCATAAAGAAACTGAAGACTCGGTCCCAAACCACTTTACCATGGTCAGCTCTCAGATTCCCACCGGCATGCTTAGGGGTTTTAGATTCCCTTCATGGAATCCATCCACCACCACCAAGCCCTGCCCTCAGCCACCAAACACCTGCCCCTTCTTAGGGAGGTGGTATTCTGCTACTATATCAGAGGAAACCAAGTAAGGAACCATAAGAACAGGCTCCCATGCCAGCCCCACCCTAACAGTGACTTTGGCAAGTCAGAGGACTACTCTGCCTCGCTTGTGAAGTGGAACACAGTGCCCATACACAGGGCCCTCATGGAGCCACTATAAAACTGGGAACCCGAGATAGAAGCGGGGCTTGAGAACTGAAGTAACACACACAAAACAGAAGACTGCATCACGTGGAAGAAATTATCTCTATTTTTAAATATATATCTTTCAATGGGTGAGTGGCTAAAGAAACAGTGGTACATCAAAACAATCAAATATTATTAAGTGCAAAAAAGAGATGAGCCATCAAGTCTGGAAAACACAGCGAGGAAACTTAAACACATATTACTAAATGAAAGAAGCCAGTCTGAAAAGGCTACAAGCCATCTGATTCCATTATATAACATTCTGAAAAAGGTAAAACTATGGAGACAGTAAAAACATTGGTGCTTGCAGGGCGCAGAGGGAGGGAGGAATGAACAGCTGGAACACCAAGGACTTTAGGACCAGTGAAACTACTCTCTATGATACTATCATGGTGTCAATATACATTTGTCAAAACCCGTAGAATGTACAAAAGCAAGAGTGAACCCCAATGTAAACTGTGGATGAGTGATGACGATGTGTCATTATAGTTCATCAGTTATGACAACTGTAGCACCCTGCTGGGGATGTTGACAATTTGGAGGTCTGTGCATGTACAAGGGTTTACAAGTATGTGGGAACTTCTGGACTATGTGATCAATTTTGCTGTGAACCTGTAACTGCCCTAAAACAATTAAGTCTATTAAAGGAAAAAATTTAAAAAACTATCTGGAAACAATCAACAAAACCCAAAATGTGAAAAATCCATTAAAAACAGAAGACACGAACAGACATTTTTCCAAAGACATTAGCTGGCCAACGGACACATGAACAGATGCTCAACATCATTGATCATAAGGGAAATACAAACCAAAATGACAATGAAATATCACTTCACAACTGTCAGAATGGGTAAAATCAAAAACACGAGAAACAACAGGTATTGGTGACGATGTGGAGAAAGGGGAACCCTCTTGCATTATTGCTGGGAATGCAAACTGGTGTGCCACTTTAGAAAACATTATGGAGGTTCCTCAAAAAGTTAAAAATAGAACTATCCAACAATCCAGCAATTGCACTACCAGGTGTTTACCCAAAGGATACAACTTCAAAGGGATATATGCACCTGTTTGTTTATAGCAGCATTATCCACAATAGCCAAAATATGGAAGCAACCCAAGTATTCATCAACTAACGGATAAAGAAGTTGTGAGTGGCTCAGTCGGTTAAGCCTCCTACTCTTGGTTTCAGTTCGGATCATGATCTCATGCCTCACGGGTCAAGCCCCGCATCGGGCTTTGTGCTGACAATGTAGAGCCTGCTTGGGATTCTCTCTTTGTCCCTCTCTCTCTACCCTCCCCTGTTTGAGCACTCTCTCTGTCTCTCTCACTCTCAAAATAAACAAACTTTTAAAAACGTTAAAAAAATAAGTTGTGAGATACACACACACACACACACACACACAATGGAATGTTACTCACCCATCAAAAAATGAAATCTTAGCATTTGCAATGACATGGATGGAGCTAGAGTATTATGCTAAATGAAATAAGTCAGTCAGAGAAAGACAAATAGCATATAATTTAACTCATATGTGGAATTTAAGAAACAAAACAAATGAGCAAAGGGAAACAAATAAGAGACAAAGCAAGAAACAAACTCTTAATTATAGAGAACAAACTAACAGTTTCCAGGGGAGGCGGAGATGGGGCTCAAGAAGCTCACTTATCATGATGAGCACAGCGTGAGGAATGGAAGTGTCGAATTGCTATACTGTACACTTGAAACTAATATAACCCTGAATATTAACTAACTGGAACTAAAATAAAAACTTAAAAAAATGTGTCTAAGTTTGCAAAAGCTCACACAGTTTACAAGAAACAGCCAGCATCTGAATCTATTCCCTCTGTCTCCAGAGCCTATATTTTAATCCCTTCCCCTAACACTACATTTTCACATAGATACAGACACACATACAGACACAGAACTTCAGAGACGTCAGAAGCCATCACCCCACCTCTCCCTCCAGGTAGGCACACAGAAGCTACACAGAGACTTGCACAAAGAGCACATGTATGTGCACAGCATGCATATGTGCATGAACATACATGTTAGTGTACATGTTTCACATACATGTGCATGAAACATCACCTGTGTTGCTGCAAGGCCCTAATTCCCTTCCCGGGTATATGAGGCTGCACCTCCAGAGGCCAGGTTCCCACCAAGCTCCTGCACACAGAGCTCAGTGAGGACATCAGTAATGTTCTCCTCTCCTGGGAAGCCCACAGGGCCAATCCCCACAGGGCTCTGACATGCACGGAGGACAGGCCCCTGGGTCACCCTTTCTATCACCAATGCCCACTGTAGGTAGAGAGAGGAAACAGCATGTTCCTGAAACCAGATCTGCATTTCCCCTCATCTGCTCTTCCCAGATTCAGAGCCTGACCTTAATCCCCTGGAAAACCCCCTAGTCTGATCAGGACCCTGAACCTCCTCTGTCAAGCCCACAGGTAGGCAGGCTGAGGGGTCCTTGGGAACAGAACCTGGGGGTCAACATCTTCATATGATCTTCCTCTCTTTTCCTAATCCCATCTTCTCTCCTCCATCTCAAAGACAGGAGACAAGTGAACGAGAAAACGAGGATACTGCAGGGGGTAAGAGCACACATTCTGAAGCTGGACTCCACACCCTCTAGCTGTGTGGACTTAGCCAAGTCACTTCAAGTGCTTCTACCTCACTTTCATTATCTGTAAAAAGGGGGTACTGTAAAGACTAAATGACTTAATGTACATAAAATTCCTGGGACAGGGTCTGGCACACCTGAGCACTGTGTCACTGCTCGCTACTATATGACCGTGACTGAGAGTATCCACGGGAAGGGGCTGCGATGAAGTGGGTGTCTCCAGTAGGAGACATCGGGGTGAGGCACTGCCAGCCCAGCAGAGGGACACTACACAGGGTTTCAGCCAAAGTCCCACTTGAAGAATTTCTGGTCGATCAGATGGATACCAAAGGTACGTTGAAACAGACGGAAGACAATTACTCGTAAAAAAGAACCCAGTGGGCATATTTCAAATGTCCACTTGGAATCTGTAATTTAATGGCTGGGAATAGCTGGGAATGGCTGGGAATGGCTGGGTAGAGCTCCAATCTGACGCAGGAATGAAAATTAGGCATAAAAGACAGATTTCAAACAATTAAAAAGAGAGGAACCATGCCTAGAAAGGGCTTTGCAGGTTCCCTAAGCAGGACATATCTGTTCAAGGGGCTCCATATCTGTTTGCCTCTCTGCTGGAAGTGGGAAGAGGGTAGTCAGGGACAAGCTGGGTTTCTAAGAACCTGACCCAGAAGATTAATGGTGCAAAAGGAGAAAGTTGCTGTTTTCTCTCAATGTGACAGCACTGAGGGCCAAAGTCTCCCGCAACCGTTCCTCTCTGAAGACAGGGAACATGGGCGAGCACATGGCTTCATGGGATGGGAGGCAGAAAGGGAAAGGAAAGAAGTAAATTGAAAAGGTCCCAATGTGTTGGAGCAAAGGAGGGAGAAAAGGAGTGGGTCAGCAGGAAGCGTAAGGCACTGGACAGTAAGAGGACTTCTGTTGCAGAGGCCACACTGGCTTTGTTCTCTACCACATCTGTATGGCTTGGGGAACAGGTGCGATAGCATCACTTAGGGTAGATAAAACACAACATTTGAAATCAAACCTACCTGGGTTTGAGTCTCAGCTATGCCACTTACCAGCGGCATGCCTCTCTGAACTTCGGTCCCTTTTTCTATACACGAGGAGAAGCACTGCTTCTAACAACATAGTGCTAGTGTGAGAAGAACTAAATGGACGAGTACTAAGCCCAGAACCTTGCCACGAAATGTTAGCTGAATTTTGTCCAGTTGACTCACTTCCCAACTGTCCTCACTCATTCACAGGCGCAGGTGCATGGATGATGGGCGGCTTTCCTAGTGCATTATACACCAAGCACTTTTATTTCCTGTTTGGGAAGACCGCGCTGCACCCCAAGTTTGTAGTCCTGGGTTGGATGTGGGCTGGCAGCTAGGAGAAGGGCCCTGCATCACTGGTGAGAAAGCAAGCAAGGGAAAACCATCCTGAGATGACAAATGTCCACAAAGTGGAAAATTCCAATAGAGAAAGTTGAGAAGTACAGAAATAGATTAGATTTCCTGTCTAATAAGGAAGGGAATGGATACCTTCTTTTAAGGGGGGATAGCATAATTTAAAAGTCTTGGAAAGGCTCCTATCCCTCTTTGCCCCTCCCACCACTACCTGATGACCAGCCCCATCTTTGAAATGTCACTTCTCAAGCTTACTGTATGAGCAATCATACCACCCACCTGTAGAAAGCCTTACCAAACTCTTTCATTCAACTATCATTTTTGGCCAGTAACATAAAATGCTTTATTACTAACTGTAATAACTTCCATTTACATGGTGCTATACCATATCACAATGAGTTTGCACACAGTATCTCATTTAAATACTAGGAAGGTGGGGAAATAACCTTCGTAAATTACTAATTGAACTTAAGAAGGTACAGACCAATGACATTATAACAACTGTGCTTCTGAAGAGAATGATAACTGTGTTTTTTCATTTTTACTCTTAAATTGTGAATCAAAACTCCATGTTGCTTCTGAATCATTACAAAGCCCTGATGTAGCATCATCCTACCTCCCCCTTAGGTAGGTCAGGCAAAACCAGCATTATGGGAAAGAGAGGCTAAACTTTTACAAAGAGACACAGGCACTTCATTTCTGAATTCTACTACAATCCTTTATTAACACGGCATTTTTACATCAAAACCTCAGGATAAGCAAGATAAGTAATTATCTGGCGCTAGACAGCACGAGCACCCCTCCTCCAACTCTGCTCTGGGGCAGCACACAAGTACTCCAAGTAAAAGGAGCTGACTGTTGCCTATGAGACTGTTCAGCCAGCAGTCAAAATCCCTAAATTCTTTTCAGGTCTACCTTTGAAAAGTATTCAGGGACAGCCAAATGGGCAGGGTCCTCTTATCATTACCTATGTAGACAGGTCTGCACATATTTCAGGCTCTGCTATGCTTCTCCTTCATCTTCTTTTCTTTAACAGCTATTTTGGGGCATAACTGCTATACAAAAACCTTTATATATTTATTTATGCAATTTAATGTGATGATGGTAGCACAGGTATACGCATTTTTCAAGAGGCACGTGAGGGTTCAGGTGTGAGGAGTAGGCTAGACAGGAAGTAGAGCCAGCGTCTCTTACTGATGACTCTAAGGACAGGAAATGACTTGCCCAAGGCACAAGGAAATACACAATGTTACCTGGTGCAAGCCCAAAGAGGACCAGATAACCCTTCACTGCCAGGGAAAACAATGTCCCAGCACTGAGGCTGAAAGACCTAGTGAAGGAGATGGAGAAAGGGTCCAGACAGTCAAATGAATATATTGCCGTGGGATGGAGGGTGTTTGTCTCAGATTGGGAGTATCTATTGGAATTTTCAATATTCATGAACTCCAATTCAGCATTCCGTATCTCAGAATGTATTCCACACCCCCAGAAACTCTCATGAGTGCAATGTGCACGCGCGTATGAACATACACACACACACACACACACACACACACACACACACACACACACACATCCACTGTGACACCATCTGTGGGGGACAAAGCATTATGGATGCAGTGACCCCATTATTGTATATAATCTTTGTCTACATCTATGTAGAGGAAAAAACTTGGAATATGCACACAAGTCTAGTCTCTGAAAACTGGAATTATAGGAAACTATCAACTTTTTAATTATATAAATATAATTAATATAAATAAACATGTGGCCAGTGTTTTTAAATATGAACAATAAAGTAAAAAGTTAAATATGGAAGGATCTCCTCCCTGCATATCTTCGCTTCAGAAGGAAGCCACACACAAATAAACACACAAACCTCAACAAGCACAAATAAAAAGTATTCTTCTTTACAAAACAGCATAATTCTATATGTATTGTTCTGCAACCTGCTTTTGTCACTTCACAAACTATAATGGGCAAGAGTATAGCCTTGATAATAGAGCAGCAGTAAACAGCTCTTACTCTGCCATCAGGCTGCCTGAATTACAATCCCTGATCTACCACTTACTAACTGTGGGATCTGCCACATTACTTACCCTTTCTAAATTCTATTTTTTATCTGTAAAGTAGGGAAAATAATAGGGCCTGTCTCTTAGGATTTGGAGAAAATAAAATGATGGAAGGCATGCCAAGCACTTAGCTCAGTGTGGGACATACACTGCATGCTAATAAATGTTGGCAGATGTGAGCCATATGATTTTTTTAGACATTGTGAGGTACTAAGTAAAGAGATGCACTATAAATTGCTTTAATAATTCCCCGATGGTGGATTGTTGGGTGATTTCTCTGGGGAATGTTTTGTTTGTTTGTTTATATTATTTTGTTTGGCATTACAAACAATGCTAAAATAAAAATGTGTGTATATTTGTGCTATGAAATATGACTATTTCTAAAGGATAGATTTCTGTGAGTGAAATTATTGGATAAATAAGTGTATATTCAATTCTGATAGAGATTACCAAAAAGCCAATAGTGATTACCTTCCCATCATTAGTATATGTGAGGCTCTTTTTTCCTTTGCATATATATTGTAAAAAAAAAAAAAAGTGTTGACAATCTCATGGATGAAAATTGCATTTCAGACTAATGTATATTTTCTGATTTCTTTTTTTAATTTTTTTCAACTTTATTTAGTTATTTTGACAGAGACAGAGACAGCGAGCAGGGGAGGGGCAGAGAGAGAGGAAGAGAGAGAATCCCAAGCAGTCTCCATACTATCAGCATGGAGCCTGATGCGGGGCTTGAACTCGCAAACTGCAAGCCCATGACCAGAGCCAAAACCAAGAATTCAAGGCTTAACCAACTGAGCCACCCGGCACCCCAATATTCTGATTTCTAATGAAGCTGAGCATTTTCTCTGTGTTTTCTTTGGTAAATATATTGCAGATATTTTCTGTGAATCATTATAGTCTAGCTTTACTTATTATCTCTTTTGGTGTAATTTTCACATTTTGAGTACGGTTTTTTGTCACTATGCCTCTATATATTTTTTACTTGGAACAGCATCCTGGTCCTGAGACCATAAATATATACTTCTTTTTGGTGAATACTTACTTTATGGTTTGGATTTTTTACCTTGATTGTTCATTCATACGGGATGTATTTCTATGTGTGTTAGATAGAAATCTAGTCTTTTCTTTTCCAAAGTTGCAGCCAAGTGCCACAAATATCAAATATTCTTATCTAATAGCTCATCCATTTTTCATAGCTGTGAGATAAATATTATACACGAAGTTCCACTTAGATTAAGATCTATATATATGTATAAATATAGGTATACAGAACTCTTTATGCTGACCCTTCATTTGTTTTTCTCTGTGTGTACCATTATCTTAGTTTCTCATTGTAATGTGCTTTGATTTGGATTAGAAAACTTCTCTAAAACTCTAATTTTTTCAAATTATCTTGTCTTTATTTAGCCTTTACTCCTCTGAGTTTTAGAATGACCTTCTCAACTCCTATTGAGAGTCGATGACATTGGGGTGTTATTACATGTGCACTGAATTTTATTAATTGACAAAACTGACTTTTTTTCCAGCTTTCCTAAGATATAATGGACATGTAACATTTTGTGAGTTTAAGGTGTAAAACATAATGACTTGACAACCTTACATATTCTGAAATGACTGCCACGGTTAGATTAGTTAACACCTCCATCACCTCATGAAATCACAATTTTTTATGTATGTTTCTTACATTAATACTGGTAAGAAAGGGACTTACATCCAAAGTTTTCTATTCCAATAATATTTGAAGGTTGAGAATGATGACTTCATATTTAAATAAAAATTAACGTATTTTAAAAATTAACCACAGTAACATAGGCATGGTAGTATTCCTATATTGATGGCATCCCTCACCCAAAACCTTAAGTACCTAGATCATATTAGCCAATACAATTCTTAAATAAACATTAAGCAGGCTCTGCTATGAAGACCTAAGCAAGTCTCATCTGACAATGTGGACCCCAAGGAACACTAATGACATCTTGTTCTCACTTTTGTCTTATTCCCATTATCACTGCCACCACCACCACCTGTAGTCCTTTGAGTAGGAGAGAATACTAAAGAGAATCTCATTCATAGGGACCCCTTATATGAAAGCATCCTGATTCAAGATGGGGCCCACAAGCCTCTTCCCCTGAGAAAAGAAGAAAATAAGAGGATAAGGAGTTGTTCAAGAAACAATCTAGGAAGAATATTCAAAAGAAAATGGAGAAGAGTTCACACACCTTAGGCTACCTAGAAGTTCCTAAGACACATGAGACGCACCTTTACTTTCTCATTAAGAAAATAGCTTGGAATTATCTTAAGTTTTCCATGTGGGATTTACTATCTGTTTTGGGGGTTACTCAAGTAAATGTTCTTAAATTCTAACAAAACTATAATATTTCCTCTTTAAAACAAGAGGGATTCTTTTTACAGGCTAGAAATTAGGGAAGAAGCTGACTTGATGAAATTGCCCTTCACATCTCTCCAACTGCTTCTCCACACCCTGTCCAGGAAGGCACAGACATGGAGACCAAGAACTATAGCAGTGACTCAGGCTTTATCCTCCTTGGCCTCTCTTCCAACCCTCAGCTACAGAAACCTCTCTTTGCCATCTTCCTCATCATGTACCTGGTCACCGTGCTGGGCAATGTACTCATCATCCTGGCCATCCACTCAGACCCCCGACTCCATACCCCCATGTACTTTTTCCTCAGCAACCTGTCCTTCATAGATATCTGCTTCACAACTGTCACTGTGCCCAAGATGCTGGTGAATTTACTGTCAGAGACAAAGGCTATCTCTTTCGTGGGATGCCTGGTCCAGATGTACTTCTTCATGGCCTGTGGGAACACTGACAGTTACCTGCTGGCCTCCATGGCCATAGACCGGCTGGTAGCCATCTGCCACCCCTTCCATTACAATAGGGTTATGAACCCACGGCGCTGCCTCCTCATGCTGCTGGGTTCTTGCACCATCTCCCACCTGCACTCCCTGCTCCGTGTGCTACTCATGTCCCGCCTGTCCTTCTGTGCCTCCCATGTCATTAAGCACTTTTTTTGTGACACCCAGCCTGTGCTAAAGCTATCCTGCTCTGACACGTCCTCCAGCCAGATTGTGGTCATGACCGAGACCCTGGCTGTCATCGCGACCCCCTTTCTGTGCATTCTCTTCTCCTACCTGCGAATCATCATCACTGTGCTCAGAATTCCCTCTGCAGCCGGCAAGTGGAAGGCCTTCTCTACCTGTAGCTCCCACCTTACCGTAGTGGTGTTGACCTATGGGAGTGTCATCTATGTGTATTTCAGGCCCCTGTCCATGTACTCAGTGGTGAAGGACCGGGTAGCCACAGTCATGTACACAGTAGTGACACCCATGCTGAACCCCTTCATCTATAGTCTGAGGAACAAAGACATGAACAGGGGCTTAAAGAAATTAAGGAACAGAATTCACTTATAGAAAGAACAAATAGATGGAACAGCTTAATTAGGAGATGACCCAAGAAATGATCACTTCATCATTCCCTCATACACATTTGTCACATGGCATACAGAGAGGTCCTAGAAGGGAGTGTTGAAAAGCAACAAGAACCCTGAGCAGGAAGCTAGAACAGTCTGTTTATATTAATGACCTTAGCCAAATACATGTGCAATCCCAGGACAAGTGCTGTTAGGAAGCCACATTTCAGGACAGCTATTTCTGCCCCCTATATAAATAAAGCTATCTTGAAGTGCAATAAAGCATCTTCCAATCCTTCCTCTATGGGCTTGACCTTGGCTAATACTCAAGAAATTACAGTCCTACTCAATTTGAGAATAAGAAGTTACATGAATCTGGTAGGGAATTGGGAAAAGACTTCTTGGAATAATGACCTAAGATCACACTTAAAATGTATTGATTTTGACAGAGCAAAGTTCAATAGAGTAGGAAATGGACAGAGCATTTCAAATAGTGGGAACCACACAAAGAGGAAGAGATGATAAATACTGGAATGTGTTTGAGGGACAGTGGAAAGCCCGGTGAGGCTTGTTCAATTTGAGAGAAAAGAGAATATGGCTGGAAATATGGAAGAATCCAGAAAGCAGATTTAATGCCCCAAAACACCAATGTGTCCTCATAGTGAATTCTCAGCACTTGACTCTTTTTCCTTTTCCTTTTCTTCTGCCCTTGTCCACATGGCCATGATCCTCACGGAAATGCCCTATATATTCTGGAAGAAGCAATGTGTGTGTCAATCAGGATAAGCGAGATTGTGCTGAGGAAACAAACAATCTCAAAATTGCCGGACTTGGAAACCAAAGGTTTAGTTCGTTATCACACTGCATGTCCACCACTGAAAAGTATTAGGGTGCTGCTCATTTTAAACATTCAGCAACCAAAGCCAATGGAGCAGATGCCACTGTAAACATTCACCATCAATCTGTCAGAAGCTGAGGAAATCTCTTGAGCAGATTTCACATGGGCATTGAAAAACTCTGGTCTGGAAGTGACTCACACCACTTGTAACCATAATTTATTATCAACAACTAATCTCATGATCCCTCCCAAACACAAGGGAGACAGGAGGCACAATTCAACAGTGAATCTGTCAAATGGACCCAACATCATCTAATGAACAGATTTAATGATTACTACACAACTCTAGTAACACAAATACATACGTGTGAATTTGTTGCTTAATCAATGTTCCTGATTATCAATTTCAATAACAAAAATAACAAGATTATATACTGTATCTGGAATCCTTTTGTCTCAATTATTTCAACAAGTTTTAACAACCACCAGACTTTATTAATCATAAACTTATAGATGGTAAGAGCTGAAGCTGAATGTCAGACATTTAGCCTTAGCGATATAACAAGAGGTGTATGGTGGCCTAATGGAACACAGGGCCACCGAGAGCCCAACATTAAAGTCTCTCATTGCTGTTACTGTGTCCTCTTCCACTGATCAGGAAGCAACCAGCAATTCAGGAAACAAACTCAAATTGCAATTGCCTTCATCTTATACACACATACCTGGCTTTCATCACTGTCTCCCACCAGTCACTCAGTTTTTGGCCTTGAGCTACTGTATACTTTCTACTTCCTCTATTTTTGTGACATAATTTTAGGCTAGTTGAATCAACCACATTAAAAATTGAGGGATTCCTGGCATATATGGATTGAGTAAATTCATTAATTTTACCTTCAAGTAACTTCTAAATGTAATTAAGTCATTTGTTCCCAGGAAACCGAACATATTTTTTTTCTCCACTCTGCCATCAACTCAGGCTCTCTTTTCTCAACAACACATAGTCACTAGAAATCAAGACTTTTTATGTTTAATACTATAGGTATTCCATAAAGTAGATGACAAATATGAAATAACATGTCGGGGTGCATTACAAATCTGGGCCCCTGGTTAGTCCTAATCTTCTCAGGCACAGCTAGAGTGCTGTCTCTGTCAGAATGGGACATAGTTTCAGCAAGATATCCCGCCACCCTGGGGATTCCAGGAAGATGGCAGCGTAGGAGGACGCTGGGCTCACCGCGCGTCCTGCTGATCAATTAGATTCCACCTACACCTGCCTAAATAACCCAGAAAACCGCCAGAGGATTACCAGAACAGAGTCACCGGAGCCAAGCGCAGACGAGAGGCCCACGGAAGAGGGTAGGAAGGGCGGCGAGGCGGTGCGCGCTCCACGGACTGGCGGGAGGGAGCGGGGGCGGAGGGGCGGCTCGCCGGCCAAGCAGAGCCCCGGAGTCTGGCTTGCAAAAGCGGAGGGGCCTGACGGACTGTGTTCCGATGGCAAGTGCGACTTAGCGTCTGGGAGGTCATAAGTTAACAGCTCTGCTCGGAAAGCGGGAAGGCTGGAGGACAAAGGGAGGGAGAGCTGCTGAGCCCCCGGACGACAGCGCTCAGTTTGGTGGGGAACAAAGGCGCTCGCCAGCGCCATCTCCCCCGCCCATCCCCCAGCAAAAATCCCAAAGAGAACCAGTTCCTGCCAGGGAACTTCCTCGCTCCGCGCAAACACCCAACTCTGCTTCTGCGGAGCCAAACCGCCGGCAGCGGATCTGACTCCCTCCCGCTGCCACAGGGCCCCTCCTGAAGTGGATCACCTAAGGAGAAGCGAGCTAAGCCTGCCCCTCCTGCCCCTGTGCACCTTGCCTACCCACCCCAGCTAATACGCCAGATCCCCAGCATCACAAGCCTGGCAGTGTGCAAGTAGCCCAAACGGGCCACGCCACCCCACAGTGAATCCTGCCCCTAGGAGAGGGGAAGAGAAGGCACACACCAGTCGGACTGTGGCCCCAGCGGTGGGCCGGGGGCAGACATCAGGTCGGAGTGCGGCCCCGCCCACCAACTCCAGTTATACACCACAGCACAGGGGAAGTCCCCTGCAGGTCCTCACCACGCCAGGGACTATCCAAAATGACCAAGCGGAAGAATTCCCCTCAGAAGAATCTCCAGGAAATAACAACAGCTAATGAGCTGATCAAAAAGGATTTAAATAATATAACAGAAAGTGAATTTAGAATAATAGTCATAAAATTAATCGCCGGGCTTGAAAACAGTATACAGGACAGCAGAGAATCCCTTGCTACAGAGATCAAGGGACTAAGGAACAGTCACGAGGAGCTGAAAAACGCTTTAAATGAAATGCAAAACAAAATGGAGACCACCACAGCTCGGATTGAAGAGGCAGAGGAGAGAATAGGTGAACTAGAAGATAAAGTTATGGAAAAAGAGGAAGCTGAGAAAAAGAGAGATAAAAAAATCCAGGAGTATGAGGGGAAAATTAGAGAACTAAGTGATGCACTAAAAAGAAATAATATACGCATAATTGGTATCCCAGAGGAGGAAGAGAGAGGGAAAGGTGCTGAAGGGGTACTTGAAGAAATAATAGCTGAGAACTTCCCTGAACTGGGGAAGGAAAAAGGCATTGAAATCCAAGAGGCACAGAGAACTCCCTTCAGACGGAACCTGAATCGATCTTCTGCACGACATATCATAGTGAAACTGGCAAAATACAAGGATAAAGAGAAAATTCTGAAAGCAGCAAGGGGTAAACGTGCCCTCACATATAAAGGGAGACCTATAAGACTCGTGACTGATCTCTCTTTTGAAACTTGGCAGGCCAGAAAGAATTGGCACGAGATTTTCAGTGTGCTAGACAGAAAAAATATGCAGCCGAGAATCCTTTATCCAGCAAGTCTGTCATTTAGAATAGAAGGAGAGATAAAGGTCTTCCCAAACAAACAAAAACTGAAGGAATTTGTCACCACTAAACCAGCCCTACAAGAGATCCTAAGGGGGACCCTGTGAGACAAAATACCAGAGACGTCACTACAAGCATAAAACATACAGACATCACAATGACTCTAAACCCATATCTTTCTATAATAACACTGAATGTAAATGGATTAAATGCACCAACCAAAAGACATAGGGTATCAGAATGGATAAAAAAACAAGACCCATCTATTTGCTGTCTACAAGAGACTCATTTTAGACCTGAGGACACCTTTAGATTGAGAGTGAGGGGATGGAGAACTATTTATCATGCTACTGGAAGCCAAAAGAAAGCTGGAGTAGCCATACTTATATCAGACAAACTAGACTTTAAATTAAAGGCTGTAACAAGAGATGAAGAAGGACATTATATAATAGTTACAGGGTCTATCCATCAGGAAGAGCTAACAATTATAAATGTCTATGCGCCAAATACCGGAGCCCCCAAATATATAAAACAACTACTCATAAACATAAGCAACCTTATTGATAAGAATGTGGTAATTGCAGGGGACTTTAACACCCCACTTACAGAAATGGATAGATCATCTAGACACACGGTCAGTAAAGAAACAAGGGCCCTGAATGAGACATTGGATCAGATGGACTTGACAGATATATTTAGAACTCTGCATCCCAAAGCAACAGAATATACTTTCTTCTCGAGTGCACATGGAACATTCTCCAAGATAGATCATATACTGGGTCACAAAACAGCCCTCCATAAGTTTACCAGAATTGAAATTATACCATGCATACTTTCAGACCACAATGCTATGAAGCTTGAAATCACCCACAGAAAAAAGTCTGGAAAACCTCCAAAAGCATCGAGGTTAAAGAGCACCCTACTAACGAATGAGTGGGTCAACCAGGCAATTAGAGAAGAAATAAAAAAATATATGGAAACAAACGAAAATGAAAATACAACAATCCAAACGCTTTGGGACGCAGCGAAGGCAGTCCTGAGAGGAAAATACATTGCAATCCAGGCCTATCTCAAGAAACAAGAAAAATCCCAAATACAAAATCTAACAGCACACCTAAAGGAAATGGAAGCAGAACAGCAAAGGCAGCCTAAACCCAGCAGAAGAAGAGAAATAATAAAGATCAGAGCAGAAATAAACAATATAGAGTCTAAAAAAACTGTAGAGCAGATCAACGAAACCAAGAGTTGGTTTTTTGAAAAAATAAACAAAATTGACAAACCTCTAGCCAGGCTTCTCAAAAAGAAAAGGGAGATGACCCAAATAGATAAAATCATGAATGAAAATGGAATTATTACAACCAATCCCTCAGAGATACAAACAATTATCAGGGAATACTATGAAAAATTATATGCCAACAAATTGGACAACCTGGAAGAAATGGACAAATTCCTGAACACCCACACTCTTCCAAAACTCAACCAGGAGGAAATAGAAAGCTTGAACAGACCCATAACCAGCGAAGAAATTGAATCGGTTATTAAAAATCTCCCAACAAATAAGAGTCCAGGACCAGATGGCTTCCCAGGGGAGTTCTACCAGACGTTTAAAGCAGAGATAATACCTATCCTTCTCAAGCTATTCCAAGAAATAGAAAGGGAAGGAAAACTTCCAGACTCATTCTATGAAGCCAGTATTACTTTGATTCCTAAACCAGATAGAGACCCAGTAAAAAAAGAGAACTACCGGCCAATATCCCTGATGAATACGGATGCAAAAATTCTCAATAAGATACTAGCAAATCGAATTCAACGGCATATAAAAAGAATTATTCACCATGATCAAGTGGGATTCATTCCTGGGATGCAGGGCTGGTTCAACATTCGCAAATCAATCAACGTGATACATCACATTAACAAAAAAAAAGAGAAGAACCATATGATCCTGTCAATCGATGCAGAAAAGGCCTTTGACAAAATCCAGCACCCTTTCTTAATAAAAACTCTTGAGAAAGTCGGGATAGAAGGAACATACTTAAAGATCATAAAAGCCATTTATGAAAAGCCCACAGCTAACATCATCCTCAACGGGGAAAAACTGAGAGCTTTTTCCCTGAGATCAGGAACATGACAGGGATGCCCACTCTCACCGCTGTTGTTTAACATAGTGCTGGAAGTTCTAGCATCAGCAATCAGACAACAAAAGGAAATCAAAGGCATCAAAATTGGCAAAGATGAAGTCAAGCTTTCGCTCTTTGCAGATGACATGATATTATACATGGAAAATCCGATAGACTCCACCAAAAGTCTGCTAGAATTGATACATGAATTCAGCAAAGTTGCAGGATACAAAATCAATGTACAGAAATCAGTTGCATTCTTATACACTAATAATGAAGCAACAGAAAGACAAATAAAGAAACTGATCCCATTCACAATTGCACCAAGAAGCATAAAATACCTAGGAATAAAACTAACCAAAGATGTAAAGGATCTGTATGCTGAAAACTATAGAAAGCTTACGAAGGAAATTGAAGAAGATTTAAAGAAATGGAAAGACATTCCCTGCTCATGGATTGGAAAAATAAATATTGTCAAAATGTCAATACTACCCAAAGCTATCTACACATTCAATGCAATCCCAATCAAAATTGCACCAGCATTCTTCTCGAAACTAGAACAAGCAATCCTAAAATTCATATGGAACCACAAAAGGCCCCGAATAGCCAAAGGAATTTTGAAGAAGACCAAAGCAGGAGGCATCACAATCCCAGACTTTAGCCTCTACTATAAAGCTGTCATCATCAAGACAGCATGGTATTGGCACAAAAACAGACACATAGACCAATGGAATAGAATAGAAACCCCAGAACTAGACCCACAAACGTATGGTCAACTCATCTTTGACAAAGCAGGAAAGAACATCCAATGGAAAAAAGACAGCCTCTTTAACAAATGGTGCTGGGAGAACTGGACAGCAATATGCAGAAGGTTGAAACTAGACCACTTTCTCACACCATTCACAAAAATAAACTCAAAATGGATAAAGGACCTGAATGTGAGACAGGAAACCATCAAAACCTTAGAGGAGAAAGCAGGAAAAGACCTCTCTGACCTCAGCCGTAGCAATCTCTTACTCGACACATCCCCAAAGGCAAGGGAATTAAAAGCAAAAGTGAATTACTGGGACCTTATGAAGATAAAAAGCTTCTGCACAGCAAAGGAAACAACCAACAAAACTAAAAGGCAACCAACGGAATGGGAAAAGATATTTGCAAATGACATATCGGACAAAGGGCTAGTATCCAAAATCTATAAAGAGCTCACCAAACTCCACACCCGAAAAACAAATAACCCAGTGAAGAAATGGGCAGAAAACATGAATAGACACTTCTCTAAAGAAGACATCCGGATGGCCAACAGGCACATGAAAAGATGTTCAGCGTCGCTCCTTATCAGGGAAATACAAATTAAAACCACACTCAGGTATCACCTCACGCCAGTCAGAGTGGCCAAAATGAACAAATCAGGAGACTATAGATGCTGGCGAGGATGTGGATAAACGGGAACCCTCTTGCACTGTTGGTGGGAATGCAAATTGGTGCAGCCGCTCTGGAAAACAGTGTGGAGGTTCCTCAGAAAATTAAAAATAGACCTACCCTATGACCCAGCAATAGCACTGCTGGGAATTTATCCAAGGGATACAGGAGTACTGATGCATAGGGGCACTTGTACCCCAATGTTCATAGCAGCACTCTCAACAATAGCCAAATTATGGAAAGAGCCTAAATGTCCATCAACTGATGAATGGATAAAGAAATTGTGGTTTATATACACAATGGAATACTACGTGGCAATGAGGAAAAATGAAATATGGCCTTTTGTAGCAACGTGGATGGAACTGGAGAGTGTGATGCTAAGTGAAATAAGCCATACAGAGAAAGACAGATACCATATGGTTTCACTCTTATGTGGACCCTGAGAAACGTAACAGGAACCCATGGGGGAGGGGGAGGAAAAAAGGAAAAAAAAAAAAAAAAAAAAAGAGGTTAGAGTGGGAGAGAGCCAAAGCATAAGAGACTGTTAAAAACTGAGAACAAACTGAGGGTTGATGGGGGGTGGGAGGGAGGAGAGGGTGGGTGATGGGTATTGAGGAGGGCACCTTTTGGGATGAGCACTGGGTGTTTTATGGAAACCAATTTGGACAATAAATTTCATATATTATAAAAAAAAAAAATCCCGCCACCCTTTAGGAGGAGTGAACTGATGGCGGCTGGTAGTATCAAAAACCTTCTAATAAAAGTTTGCTATCCAGGGGCGCCTGGGTGGCTCAGTTGGTTGAGCGTCTGCCTTTTGATTTCAGCTCAGGTCATGATCCCAAGTTTGCATGATCCAGTCCTGTGTCAGGCTCTATGCTGAGAGTGGAGCCCGCTTAAGATTCTCTCTCTCTCCCCCTCTGCCACCCTCCCCTGCTCTCTCTATGTCTCTCCCTCTCTCTGTCTCCCTTTCTCTCTAATGAAAACATAAATAATTAAAACTTTTGCTATCCAAGCAAAGGAGCCTACAGTGAACTTGGAAATTTGCTAATAAACATTGGTAAGAAGGAAATAAATCTCTTCTGAAAGTACATGTATTCAGAGGAAAGGTCTAAGCAAGCCTTCTGAATATCTTTCTAAGTCAACTGAAAGCTTCTACATAGCCCTTGCAGGTAGACAGGAAACCCCTTGACAGCTCATCCTCCCACCATGTAGATACCTGTGACTGGCTGAATGTGACAGTGGACTAATACTAGAGGCATGTCCTTTAATGAGCAAACTGTGAAGGGAAATGCAGTGGGTCCTTCCACTTACATTGTACTGAGGAAACAAACAATCTCAAAATTGCTGGACTTGGAAACCAAAGGTTTAGTTCGTTATCACACTGCATGTCCACCACTGAGTATTAGGGTGCTGCTCATTTTAAACATTCAGCAACCAAAGCCAATGGAGCTGATGCCACTGTAAACATTCAACATCACTCAATATTGAGCTAAGGAAAGTTGAGTTTTTCCTCAATATTGAGGAAGTTTTCCTCAATATTGAGGAGATTTTCCTCAATATTGAGCTAAGGAAAGTTGAGTTCCTTGGACATAGTTTATCTGTGTATCAGAGTGAATGACATAAACTACGAGGGATGTGAAACATGAAGGCTAAGGAGGACTGGAGAAGAGTGCTGAGTATTTCTGACGTTGAAGAGTCTGAGAGAGAAGATATTAGCAAAGAAGACTGAAAACAAGGAGTCATATAATCCAAGAGTAGAAGGTTCAAGAGATGAGGATATGGATGTATTTCCCCCCACCGCAGAAGAATCTCCTTCCAGACAAGCCTTCTCCAGGAGATGTCCCATCAGCAGAACTTGCACATGGAGGAAGCAAATGAGCTACTTAGGGTGGAACCTGGTGTATAACTATAAATACAAACAGCACCGAGCTTGTCCAGAGCCACTGCATTCCCTGCACAGGAGAAGTGTTCTCAGAGCCATTGTTTCTGGATGTGTCAGGAATTCCAGACACATATCATGAAGTCATTCTTAGGGGCGTCCCCAGAAACTCGTTTCATCCGAGCCAGAGTCCTACGGATCTGCATCATAGGTAACCCTGGGCTTGCTGCACAAAATAGAAATAACCAAGGTTTTTGGAAATGAGGAGGTTCAAAAGACAAAGATGAAGTCAGCCAGCTATACACAGGCATAAAGAAACTGAAGACCCGGTCCCAAACCGCTTCACCATGGTCAGCTCTCAGATTCCCACTGGCATGCTTAGGGGTTTTAGATTCCCTTCATGGAATCCATCCACCACCACCAAGCCCTGCCCTCAGCCACCAAACACCTGCCCCTTCTTAGGGAGGCGGTATTCTGCTACTATATCAGAGGAAACCAAGTAAGGAACCATAAGAACAGGCTCCCATGCCAGCCCCACCCTAACAGTGACTTTGGCAAGTCAGAGGACTTCTCTGCCTTGCTTGTGAAGTGGAACACAGTACCCATACACAGAGCCTTTGCAGAGCCACTATAAAGCTGGGAACCTGAAATAGAGGTGGGGTTTAAGAACTGAAGCACCACACACAAAACAGAAGACAGTGTCATGTGGCAGAATAAGATTTTTGCATTTCCCATGTAATGATAAAATCATCTCTATTTTTAAATATATATCTTTCAGTGGGTGAATGGATAAACAGGATAAATAAATATGTACATCCAAACAATGAAATATTATTCAGTACAAAAAAGAAATGAGCGATCAAGTCTGGAAAACACATGGAGGAAACTTAAACACATATTACTAAATGAAAGAAGCCAGTCTGAAAAGGTTGCAAGCTATCTGATTCCATTACATGACATTCTGGAAAAGGTAAAACTATGGAGACAGTAAAAAGATTGGTGCTTGAAGGGTTCAGGGAGACAGAGGAAGGAATAGGTGAAACACCAAGGACTTTAGGGCCACCACTATCATGGTGTCAGTATACATTTGTCAAAACCTGTAGAATGTACAACAGCAAGAGTGAACCCTAATGTAAACTCGATGAACAATGATGATGTGTTGCTATGGTTCATCAATCATGACAACTGTAGCACTCTGCTGGGGAAGTTGATAATGGGGAGGGGAGGTGTCTGTGCATGTATGGGGGCTTGAAAGTATGTGGGAACCCTCTGTACCAAGTGATCAATTTTCTGTGAACCTGTAACTGCTCTAAAAAATCTAAGTCTATTAAAAGAAAAAACATTTTTAAAAAAAATCTGGAAACAATCAACAATACTCCAAAATGAATAATCCAACTAAAAAAGGGGGCAGAAGACAAAAAGAGACATTTTTCCAAGGTAGACATAGAGATAGCCAATTGACACATATAAAGATGCTCAACTGTACTGATGATCATGGAAATGCAGATCAAAACCACAATGAGATATCACTTCACACCTGTCAGAATGGCTAAAATCAACAACATAGGAAACAACAAGTGTTGGCAAATATGTAAGCAAGGGGAACCCTCTGGCACTGTTGGTACAAATGCAAACTGGTGCATTCACTCAACTGACTGCAAACACAATTGTGCAAAACACAATTTGGGGATTCATAAGTTAAAAATAGAACTATCCTACAATCCATCAATTGCACTGCTAGGTATTTTCCCAAAGTATACTAATTCAGGGGCACCAGGGTTGTTCACTTGGCCGACCTCCAATTCTTGGTTTCAGTCAGGTCATGATACCAGGGTCCTGGGATTCAGCCCTGCATGAGGCTCTGCCCTGAGCATGGACCCTGATTAAGATCCCCCCCCCACCTCTCTCTCTGTCCCTCTCCCCTGCTCATGCTATTTCTGTCTTTAAAAAAAAACCCAATACTAATTCAAAGAGATACATGCACCCCTATGTCTACAGTAGCATTACATACAATAGCAAAAATATGGAAACAGCTCAGATGTCCATCGACTGAATAATGGATAAAGAAGATAAAGGAGATGTGGATTATTACTCAGCCATCAAAAAGAATCAAATCTTGCCATGTTCAACAACAAGGATAGAGGTAGAGAGTATTATGCTAAGCAAAATAACTCAACCAGAGAAAGAAAAATACTATATTATTTCACTCATATGGGGAATTTAAGAAACAAAACAAATGAGCAAAGGGAAAAAAAGAGAAGCAACCCAAGAAACAGACTCTTAACTATAGAGAACAAACTGATGGCTAGCAGAGGTGAGGTGGATGGAGGGATGGGTTAAATAGGTGATGGGGATTAAGGAATTCACTCAAGCACCGGGCGTTGTATGGAAGTGTTGAATCACTACATTGTCCACATGAAACTAATATTATGTTGTATATTAGTTAACTGGAATTCTAACAAAAACTTAAAATATCTATCTGCTAAGTTGCAAAAGCACATCAAGATTGTAGGTGACAGAGCCGGCATTTGAATCTACTCCCTCTGGCTATAGAGCCTGCCTCTTAAATCCTTTGCCATAACACTACACCAGCACCTAGATAAGCCATGCATGTAGACACAGGCTTCAGAGACGTAAGAGGCCATCACTTCTCCCTCCAGGTAGGCACACAGAAGCCTACACACAGACATGCACAAGGAGTACATGCATGTACAGAGAGCGTGTGTGTGCATGACATGCATTTTCACATACATACTTAACATAAATTGTTCATGAATCACCTCCACCCTTGTTGCTGAATGGCCCTATCTCTTCCTGGGGAGATGAGGCTACACCTACAGCCCAGAGTTCCCACCAAGCTCCCGTGAGAAGCCCCTGTGAGCTCCCAAAAGAGCTCAGTGAGGACATCAGTAATGTTCTCCTCTCCTGGGAAGCCCACAGGGCCAATCCCCACAGGGCTCTGACATGCATGGAGGACAGGCCCTGGGTTCCAACGCCCACTGTAGGTAGAGAAAGGAGACAGCACATTCCTGAAACCAGATCTGCATTTCCCCTCGCCTACTTCCTCACAGATTCGGAGCCTGACCTTAACCCCCTGGAAAACTCCCTAGTCTGATCAGGACCCTGAACCTCCTCTGTCAAGCCCACAGGTAGGCAGGCTGAGGGGTCCTTGGGAACAGAACCTGGGGGTCAACATCTTCATATGATCTTCCTCTCTTTTCCTAATCCCATCTTCTCTCCTCCATCTCAAAGACAGGAGACAAGTGAACGAGAAAACGAGGATACTGCAGGGGGTAAGAGCACACATTCTGAAGCTGGACTCCACACCCTCTAGCTGTGTGGACTTAGCCAAGTCACTTCAAGTGCTTCTACCTCACTTTCATTATCTGTAAAAAGGGGGTACTGTAAAGACCAAATGACTTAATGTACATAAAATTCCTGGGACAGGGTCTGGCACACCTGAGCACTGTGTCACTGCTCGCTACTGTATGACCGTGACTGAGAGTATCCACGGGAAGGGGCTGCGATGAAGTGGGTGTCTCCAGTAGGAGACATCGGGGTGAGGCACTGCCAACCCAGCAGAGGGACACTACACAGGGTTTCAGCCAAAGTCCCACTTGAAGCACTTCTGGTCGATCAGATGGATACCAAAGGTACGTTGAAAGAGACGGAAGACAATTGTTCATAAAAAAGAACCCAGTGGGCATATTTCAAATGTCCACTTGCCTTGGAATCTATAATTTAATGGCTGGGAATGGCTGGGTCAAGCTCCAATCTGACATTAGAGTGAACATTGGGCATAAAGAAGGGATTTCAGACAATTGAAGAGAAGGAACATGCCTAGAAAGGGCTCTGCAGGTTCCCTAAGCAAGACATATCTGTTCAAGGGGCTCCATATCCGTTTGCCTCTCTGCTGGAAGTGGGAAGAGGGTAGTCAGGGACAAGCTGGGTTTCTAAGAACCTGACCCACGAGAGATTCGAAGGTCAAGTACTGATAGTGCAAAAGGAGAGAGTTGCTTTTTCTCACAATGTGACAGCACTGAGGGCCAAAGTCTCCTACAACTGTTCCTCTCTGAAGACAGGGAACATGGGTGAGCACATGGCTTCATGGGATGGGAGGCAAAAAGGGAAAAGAAAGAAGTAAATTGAAAAGGTCCCAATGTGTGGAAACAAAGGAGGGAGAAAAGGAGTAGGTCAGAAGGAGGCATAAGGCACTGGGCAGTAAAAGGACTTCTGTTGCAGAGACCACACCAGCTTTGTTCTCTACCACATCTGTATGGCTTGGGGAACAGGTGTGATAGCATCACTTAGGGTAGATAAAACACAACACTTGAAATATGGTATTTGTCTTTCTCTGGTTGAATTATTTTGCCTAACATAATACTCTCTACCTACATCCACATAGTTGCAAATGGTAAGATTTCATTCTTTTTGACGGCTGAGTAATATTCCATTGTATATCTATTCCATTGTATATTCGTGTGCACGTGTGTGTGTGTGTGTGTGTGTGTGTGTGTATAGTATATATCTTCTTTATCCATTCTTCAGTTGATGGACATTTTAGCTCTTTCCATAATTTGGCTATTGTAGGTAATGCTGCTATAAACATTGAGGTGCATGTGTTCCTTTGAATAAGTATTTTTGTATTCTTTGAGTCAATACCTAGTAGTGCAATGGCTTGATTATGGGGTAATTCTATTTTAACTTTTTGAGGGAATTCCATAATGTTTTCCACACTGGCTATACCATTTTGCATTCCCACCAACAGTGTATGAGGTGCCTTACTACACACCCTTACTACATCCCCTTTCTAAACACCCTTGCTAACACCTGTGGTTTCCTGTGATGTTGATTGTAGCCATTCTGACAGGTGTGAGGTGATATCTCATTGTAGTTGTGATTTGCATTTCCCTCACGATGACTGATGTTAAGCACCTCTCATGTGTCTGTTGGCCATCAATATATCTTTCTTGGAGGAATGTTTCTTTATGTCTTCTGCCCATATTTTAATTGGATAATTTATCTTTTGGTGTTCAGTTTTATAAGTTCTTTATAGATTCCTTTACCAGATAGGTCGTTTGCAAATATCTTCTCCCATTCATAGGTTACCTTTTGGTTTTGTTGATTGTTTCCTTTGCTGTGTAGAAGCTTTTAATTCTGATGTAGTCCTAATAGTTTATTTTTGCTTTTGCTTCCCTTCCCTAGGAGACATATCTAGAAAGAAGTTGCTAAGGCTGATGTCTAAGAAGTTACTGCCTGTGTTCTCCTCTAGGGTTTTTCTAGTTTCAGGTCTCCCACTTAGGTCTTCCATCCATTTTGAATTTATTTTTGTGTATAGCATAAGAAAGTGGCCCAATATAATTCTTTTGCAAGTTTCTGCTCAGTTTTCCCAATGCCATTTGTTGAAGAGACTTTTCCCCATTGGATATTCTTTCCTGATTTGTCAAAGTATAAAGGACCATATAGTTGTGGATTCATTGCTGGGTTTTCTATACTGTATATTGATCTATGTGTCTCATGTTTTTTAAGTTTATTTATTTTTGAGAATGAGAGACAGAGAGAGAGTGTGTGTGCACACAAGTTAGAGAGGGGCTGAGAGAGAGAAGGAGAGAGAGAATCCCAAGCAGGCTCACACTGTCAGCTCACAGCCCGATGCAGTCCTCAAACTCGTGAATTGTGAGATCATGACCTGAGCTGAAATCAAGAGTCTGACACTTAACCAACTGAGCCACGCAGGCACCCCTGTGTCTATTTTTATGCAAGTACCATACTGTTTTGATCAAAGCTGTAGTAGAACTTGAAGTTTGGAATGGTGATGCCTCCAGCTTTGCTTTTCTTTTTCAAGGCTGTTTTGGCTATTCAGAGCCCTTTGCGGTTCCATACAAATTATAGGATTGTTTGTTCTCACTCTGTGATAAATGCTGTTGGTATTTTAATAGGGCTTGCATTAAATGTGTAGATTTCTTTGGGTAGTATAGATATTTTAACAATATTTGTTCTCCCAATCCATGAGCATGGAATGACTTTCCATTTCTTTGTGTCCTCTTCAATTTCTTCCATCAATGTTTTATAATTTTCAGAGTACAGATCTTCACCTCTTTGGTTAGGTTTATTCCTAGGTATCTCATTGTTTTTGGTGCAATTCTAAATGGGGTCAATCCCTTAATTTCTCTTTGTGTTACTTCGTTATTGCTTTATAGAAATGCAACTCATTTCTGTAGGTTAATTTTGTATCCTGAAACTTTACTGAATTCACTGTTCAGCTCTAGCAGATTTGTGGTGGAGTCTTTGGGCTTTCTATATAGACTATCATGTCATCTGCAAATAGTGAACGTTTGACTTCTTCTTTGCTGATTTGGATGCCTTTTATTTCTTTCTCTTGTCTGATTGCTGTAGCTAAAACTATCCGTACTATTTTGAATAACTGTGATGAATGTATCATCCCTGTCTTGTTTCTGACCATGGAAGAAAAACTCTCCATTTTTCCACATTGAGGATGATATTAGCTGTGGGTTTTTCATATATGACCTTTATGATGTTGAGGTATATTCCCTCTAAACCCACTTAGTTGCAGGTTTTTATCACGAATGGATGTTGTACTTTGTCAAATGCTTTTTCTGCATATATTGAAATCATCATGTGGTTCTTATCCTTTATTAATGTAGTGTATCACATTGATTTTTGAATATTGAACTATCCTTGCAACATAGGGGAAAAAAAACCACTTGACTGTCATGAATGATTCTTTCATTTTTTTTCTAGCATTAAAAAAAATTTATACATATAATTTATTGTCAAGTTAGCTAACATACAGTGTATATACTGTGTGCTCTTGGCTTTGGGGGTAGATTCCTGTGATTAATCACTTATATACAACACCCACTGCTCATCCCAACAAGTGCCCTCCCCAATGTCCATCACTGATCTCCCCCCTCCTGCACCACCCCCCATCACCCTCAGTTTGTTCTCTGTATGTACGAGTCTCTTATGGTTTGCCTCCCTCTCTGTTTAAAACAATTTTTTCCACTTTCCTTCCCCTATGGTCTTTTGTTAAGTTTCTCATGTTCCACATATGAGTGAAAACATATATCTGTCTTTCTCTGACTGACTTATTTCACTTAGCATAACCTCCAGTTCCATCCATGTTGTTGCAAATGGTATGATTTCATTCTTTCTCATTGCCAAGTAGTATTCCATTGTATATATAAACCACATCTTCTTTATCCATTCATCAGTTGATGGACATTTGGGCTCTTTCCACAATTTGGCTATTGTTGAAAGTACTGCTATAAACACTGGGGTACATCTGCCCCTATGAATAAGCACTCCTGTATCCTTTGGATAAATTCCTAGTAGCACTATTCCTGGGTTGTAGGGTACTTATATTTTTAATTTTTTGAGGAACCTCCAAACTGCTTTCCAGAGTGGCTGCACCAGTTTGCATTCCCACCAACAATGCAAGAAGTTTCCTGTTTCTCCACATCCTCACCAACACCTGTTGTTTCCTGGGTTGTCAATTTTAGCCACTCTGACCAGTGTGAGGTGGTATCTCAGCGTGGTCTTGATTTGTATTTCCCTAATGATGAGTGATGTTGAGCATCTTTTCATGTGTCTGTTTGCCATCTGGATGTCTTCTTTGGAAAAGTGTCTATTCATGTCTTCTTCCCATTTCTTCACTGGACTTTTTGTTTTTTAGGTGTTGGGTTTGGTAAGTTCTTTATAGATTTTGGATACTAACCCTTTATCAAATATGTCAGTTGCAAATATCTTCTCCCATTCCATTGGTTGCCTTTTAGTTTTATTGATTGTTTCCTTTACAGTGTAGAAGGTTTTTATCTTGATGAGGTCCAATAGTTCATTTTTTCTTTTATTTCCCTTGCCTCCATAGATGTGTTGGCCGAGAAATTGCTGCGGCTGAGGTCAAAGATATTACTGCCAGTTTTGATAGTTTTCTGGCTCACATTTAGGTCTTTCAACACTTTTGAGTTTATTTTTGTTAATGGTGTAAGAAAGTGGTCTAGTTTCATTCTTCTGCATGTTGCTGTCCAGTTCTCCCAGCACCCTTTGCTAAAGAGACTCTTTTTTCCTTTGGATACTCTTTCCTGCTTTGTCAAAGATTAGTTGGCCATACATTTGCAGGTCCAATTCTGTGTTCTCTATTCTATTCCATTGGTCTATGTGTCTTTTCTTGTGCCAGAACCATACTGTCTTGATGATTATAGCCTTGTAGTAGATGCTAAAGTCCAGGATTGTAATGACTCCTGCTTTGGTTTTCTTTTTCAACATAACTTTGGCTATTCGAGGTCTTGTGGGGTTCCATACAAATTTTAGGATTGTTTCTTCTAGCTTTGAGAAGAATGCCAGTGCAATTTTGATTGGGATTGCATTGAATTTATAGATTTCTTTGGGTAGTGTTGACATTTTAACAATATTTGTTCTTCCAATCCATGGGCATGGAATGTTTTTCCATTTCTTTGTGTCTTCAATTTCCTTCATAAATTTTCTATAGTTTTCAGCATACATATCTTTTACATCTTTGGTTAGGCTTATTCCTAGGTATTTTATGGTTCTTGGTGCAATTGTAAATGGGATCAATTTCTTTATTTCTCTTTCTGTTGCTTCATTTTTGGTGTATAGAAATGCAACTGATTCTTTTAATGTATTGTAGGGTTCAGTTTGCTAGTATTTTATTGAGATTTTTGGATCTATGTTCATTAGGGCCTGCAGTTCTCTTTTTGTTGTGTCTTTACCTGTTTTGGTATCAGGGTAATGCTTGCCTCACAGAATGAATCTGGAAGTTTTCCGTCCTTTTCTATTTTTTGGGGGGGGAGGGGATAGTTTCAGAGGAATTGGTATTAACTCTTCTTAAAATGTTTCGTAGAATTCACCTGTGAAGCCATCTGGTCTAGGACTTTTCTTTGTTGGCGTTTTTTGATTACTGATTAAATTTCTTTGCAGGTTATCGGTCTGTCCAAGTTTTCTACTTCTTCCTGCTGCAGTTTTGATGATTTATATGTTTTTAGGAATTTATCCATTTCTTCTACGTTGTGCAAATAGTTTTCCAGGTTGGCAAATAGTTTTCCATAATATTCTCTTATAATTTTTTGTATTTTCTGTAGGGTTGGCTGTTATTTCTTCTCTCTCACTGAGTCATTAGTGTACATTGCAGCTTTACTTATTATGTAATTATCAAATATGAGTACAGTATTTTGTCTTTATACCTCTACATTTTTTTTTCTTACTTGGAATGGCATCCTTGTCCTGAGACCATAAATATATACTCCTTTTTAGCTTATACTTACTTTATGGTTTGGATTTTGTTTTTACTTTTAGTTTGTTCATTCATATAGAATTATTTCTATGTGTGTGAAGATATAAATCTAGTCTTCTCTTTTCAAAAGCTGCAGCCAATTGACATAAATATCAAATCTCTTATTTAATAGTTCATCCATTTTTCATTGCTATGAGATAAATATTATATATTAATTTCTATGTAGATTAAGATCTATAAACATGTATAAACACAGGTATACAGGATTCTTTATGTTGACCCTTCATTTGTTTTTCTCTGTGTGTACTATTATCTTACTGTTTCTCATTGTTATGTACTTTGATTTTTGGTTAGAAAACTTCTCTGAAATTCTAATTTTTTCAAAATTATTTTCTCTTTCATTAGCCACTTACTCTTCTAGATGAGTTTTAGAATGACCTTCTCAAGACCCTTTAAAAATTCTTTTGAGTTTGAATTTGATGCCATAAATATTTTTGTACAAATGACTTTGACACTTCAAAAAAATGCTTTTGGGGTGTTATTACACATGCACTGATCTTTATTAATTGAGAAAATTGACTTTTTTCTACCCTTACTGAAATATAATGGACACATAACATTTTGTAAGCTTAAGGTGTGCAAGATGGTGATGTGATGCACTTACACATTCTGAAATGACCACCACAACAGAGTTGGTTAACTACTTCATCACTGCACAAAATGACCATATCTTTTTATGTGTGTTCCTTATCATGATATTGGAAAGAAAGGGACTTACATTCAAAGTTTTCTATTTCAATAATATTTGAAGGTTTAGAATGAAGCATAGTCTTTTAATCAGAAAAATTAACATATTTTAAAACTAACCACAATAACATGGGCTATCCATGGTAGTATTCCTATTTTGACTGGCATCCTTTTCTCAAACTTCAAGTATCTGGATCATATTGGCCAAACAAAAATACTTAAATAAACAGTAAGCAAATTTTGCTATGAAGACCTAAGCAAGTCTCATCGGACTTCTGTGGATACCAAGGAGCACTGATGACATTTGTTGCTCCCTTTTGTTCCATCCCCATTACTACTACCACCACCTCTGGTCCCATGAGTAGGAGAGACTCCTAATGAGAGAACCTAATTCATGGAAACCCCTTGTATGAAAGCATCCTGATTCAAGGTGGAACTCAGCAGCCTCTTCCCCTGGGACATGAAGGAAAAAAGAGGATAAGGAGTTGTTCAGGAAACCACCTAAGAAGAATATCGTTCTAAAATTTTTGAGAAGAACTCACACACATTAGGCTACCTAGAAGTTCCTAAGAAGCATGGGACACACTTTTAGTTTCTCGTTGGGAAAGCAACTGGAATTTTCTTTATTTATTCCTTGTTGGATTTTACTCTCTATCTCAGTAGTTTCTTAAAGTAAATGTGTTTTGAAATTCTAACAAAAGCAGAGAGATTATTTTTCTAGGCTGCAGATTAGGGAAGAAGCTGACTTGATGAAATTGCCCTTCACATCTCTCCAACTGCTTCTCCACACCCTGTCCAGGAAGGCACAGACATGGAGACCAAGAACTACAGCAGTGACTCAGGCTTTATCCTCCTGGGCCTCTCTTCCAACCCTCAGCTACAGAAACCTCTCTTTGCCATCTTCCTCATCATGTACCTGGTCACCGTGCTGGGCAATGTACTCATCATCCTGGCCATCCACTCAGACCCTCGGCTCCATACCCCCATGTACTTTTTCCTCAGCAACCTATCATTCATGGATATCTGCTTCACAACTGTCACTGTGCCCAAGATGCTGGTGAATTTACTGTCAGAGACAAAGGCTATCTCCTTCGTGGGATGCCTGGTCCAGATGTACTTCTTCATGGCCTGTGGGAACACTGACAGTTACCTGCTGGCCTCCATGGCCATAGACCGGCTGGTAGCCATCTGCCACCCCTTCCATTACAATAGGGTTATGAACCCACGGCGCTGCCTCCTCATGCTGCTGGGTTCTTGCACCATCTCCCACCTGCACTCCCTGCTCCGTGTGCTACTCATGTCCCGCCTGTCCTTCTGTGCCTCCCATGTCATTAAGCACTTTTTTTGTGACACCCAGCCTGTGCTAAAGCTATCCTGCTCTGACACGTCCTCCAGCCAGATTGTGGTCATGACCGAGACCCTGGCTGTCATCGCGACCCCCTTTCTGTGCATTCTCTTCTCCTACCTGCGAATCATCGTCACTGTGCTCAGAATTCCCTCTGCAGCCGGCAAGTGGAAGGCCTTCTCTACCTGTAGCTCCCACCTCACCGTAGTGGCGTTGTTCTATGGGAGTATCACCTATGTGTATTTCAGGCCTCTGTCCATGTACTCAGTGGTGAAGGACCGGGTAGCCACAGTCATGTACACAGTAGTGACACCCATGCTGAACCCCTTCATCTACAGCCTGAGGAACAAAGATATGAAGAGGGGTTTGAGGAAATTAAGGGACAGAATTCACTCATAGAAAGAAAAAATTGATGGAATGTCTTAATTGGGAGATGACCCAAGAAATGATCATGTTATCTTTCCCTCCTATCCATTTTTTCACATGACACACAAAGAGGTCATTTAAAGTAGTGCTGAGAGGCGCCTGGGTGGCTCAGTCCATCGAGCATACAACTTCGGCTCAGGTCATGATCTCGCAGTTTGTGGGTTTGAGCCCCACGTCCGGCTCTGTGCTGACAGCTCAGAGCCTGGAGCCTGCTTCAGATTCTATGTCTCCCTCTCTCTCTGCCACCCACCCCACACTCGGTCTCTCTCTCCTTCAAAAGTAAACAAACATTAAAAAACATTTTTTTAAAATAATAAGGTAGTGTTGAAAAGAAATAAGAGCCCTGACTGGGAAGCTAGAATACTTAGTTTCTATCAAAAACCTTGACCAAATACATGTACAATCCAGGACAAGTGTTGCTAGGAACCCACATTTCAGGAAAGCTATTTCTGCCCCCTATTTAAATAAAGTTATCTTGAAGTACAATAAAGTGTCTCTCAATCCCTCCTCTATGGACTTGACTTTGGCTAATACTCAAGAAATTACAAAGTCCTATTCATTTTGAGAATAAGAAGTTACATGATTCGGTAAGGAATTTGAAATGACTTCTTAGAATAACAACTTGAGACTGTCCTTAAGGATGGATTAATTTTGACAGAGCAAGTTCAATAGAGCAGGAGGTAGACAGCGCATTCTAAACAGTGGGAACCACACAAAGAGGAAAAGGCAATAAGTACTGGCACGTGTCTGAGGGACAGCAGAAACTCCAATGCTGCTTGTTCAATTTGAGAACAGAGAGAATAAGTCTGAAAAGATGGAAGAATATACAAAACAGATTTAGTGCCCCCACTAATACCAATGGGTCCTCACAGTGAATTCTCAGCTTTTGACCCCTTTTCCTTTCCCTTTTATTCTGCCTTTGTTCACATGTCCATGAAATGCCCTTTATATCTGGAAGAAGGCAATGTGTATCTTTCAGGATAAGCGAGGTTGTGCTGAGGAAACAATCTCAAAATCATTGGACCTTGAAACCAAAGGTTTATTTTATATTCACACTGCATGTCCACCATTAAAAAGCATAAGGGTGCTTCTCATTTTAAACATTCTGTGACCAATGTCGATGGAGAAACACCATTGCAAATGCTTATCATCGTTCTGAAAAATTTTGCCCTGGCATCCAAACGCTCTGGTCTGGAAGTGACTCATAACATTTGTAACCACAACTCGTTGTCAATAACTAATCTCCCAAAAGTTCACACTAAAGGGAATTTTAGATAACAAGAGACCCTGAGATAATATGTTGTGGTGAAAGAGTTACCACTCTGACTCCCAGGTTAGTCCTTCTCTGTCACATAGAGTGCTGTCTCTGTCAGAATAGGAGGACATCCTCTGTCAGAATATCCTGCCACCCTTTAGAAGGAGTGAGCTGATGTGAACAGATGCTATCAAAGGACTTGAATCAAGTTTTGCTACCCAAACAAAGGAGCCTAGGGTGAACTTGGAAATTTGCTAATAAACATTGGTAAGAATGAAATAAATCTCTTCTGAAAGTAAATATAGTCAGAGGCAAGGTCAAAGCAGTCCATCTGAACACCTTGCCAAGTCAGGTGAAAGCTTCTACATGACCCTAGGGAGTAGAGAGGAACCCCCTTGACAGCTCCTCCTCCCACCATGTAGATACCTGCGAGGCTGGTTGATTCCAATAGTGGAATAATGCTACAGGTATGTCCTTTAATGAGGAAATTGTGAAGGGAAATGTATTGGATCCTTACACACACACAAGCTCATTAAACATATGTAAATGTTGGACATTTGGCTCAAGGCTAAACCAAAATATTGAGTTTCTTGAATATATTTTGCCTTTTTATCAGAATGAATGACATAAACTAGGAGGAGTATGAAACATGAAGGCTGAGGAGGACTAGGGAAGAGTGCTGAGTATTTCTGACATTGAAGAGTCTGATAGGGAAGGTATTACCAAAGAGGATTGAAAGGAAGTAATCATATAATTCAAGGATAGAATAAGGCTCAAGAGGCTGTGTCAACAACATTAAAATATTAACAGAGTTGAAGCAAAACAGTCTGGAAGACTTTCCATTGCCCTTAATGACATGAAGGCCATTAGTGACTTCGTTAATGAGGTTGCAATGGAGGAATCGAAAGGAGGCAGACTAGAGCATGTTAAGGATTCAGTTGCGATTCTATGCACTCACAATGAGCAATCTGAAAGGAAATAAGAAAACTACCTCATCAGTAGCATCAGAAAGAAAAAATTACTTACGAATACACTCAACTAATGAGATGAAAGACTTAATCATTGGAAACAAAAGCATTTGATGAAAGAAATAAAAGAAGGACCCAAGTAAATGGAAAAATGTCATATGTTTATAGCTTGGAAGACTAAGTATTGTTAAAATGACCATTATAACCAAAGTGATCTACAGATTCAATTCAGTCTCTATTAAAATCCTAAAATCTCAACGGCATTTTTTATAGAAATAAACAAAAGAATCCTAAAATCCACATGAAAGTACGAGGAATTCCAAATAGCAAAAACAGTCTTGAGAATATAAAACAAAATATTAGTCAGCCATCAAAAAGAACGAAATTTTGCCATTTGCAACAACGTGGATGGAGCCAGAGTGTGTAACGGTAAATGAAATAAGTCAATCGGAGAAAGACAAATACCATATAATTTCACTCATATGTGGAATTTAAGAAACAAAACAGATGAACATAGGGGAAGGGAAGGGAAAATAAGATAAAAGCAAAGAGGGAGGCAAACCATAAGAGACTCTTAGCTATAGAGGACAAACTGAGGGGAGGCGGGGGCAGGGGGAAATGGGCTAAATGGGTGACGGGTATTAAGAAGGGCACTTGTGATGAACACTCTATGCAAATGATGAACCACTAAATTCTACTCCTGAAGGCATTATTACACTATATGTTAACTAACTTGGATTTAAATTTTTTTTAATGACCACATGAAAAAAAATAATATACAATGAGGACACGGTAGTCTCTTCAAAAAATGATGTTATGAAAACTAGATATCCACATGCAAAAGAATGAAATTGGACTCTTATACTACTTACTAAAACCAACTTTAAATTGATGAAAGACTTAACTGTAAGTCCCAAAACCATAAAATTGTTCAAATAAAACTTATGGGTAAAGCTACTTGACATTGGTGTTGACAGTGATTGATTGCTTGGATAGGACACCAAAAGCAAAGGCAACAAAAGCAAAACTAGAGGAATGAAATACATCATACTAAAAATCTTCTACAAAGCAAACAAAACAATCAACACAGTGGAAAAAGGCAACCTAGGAAATAGGAGAAAATATTTGCAAAACATACCAGATAATCTATTAGGTTAATAGATTAATCCATTATCAGATACATTGTACAGAAACTGTATTTTCCTCCAATTCAGTAGCAAAAACCCAAATAACCTGATTTTAAAATGGGCTATGGATTCAAATATTTCTCCAAAGAAGACAGAAAAATGGCCAAAAAATATATGAAAATATACTCAAGATTGTTAACCATCATGAAAGAAATTGAAGATGACACAAATGGAAATACATTCCATGTTTATGGACTAGAGAACAAATGTTGTTAAAATGTCCATAACACTCAAAGTAATCTACAAATTCAATGCAATCCTTATCGAAATACCAACAACATTTTCCACAGAACTAGAACAAATAATCCTAAAATTTGTATGAAACCCAAAAGACCCCAAGTAGCCAAAGCAATTTTGAAAAAACAAAACTGAAGGTATCACAATCCCAGATTTCAAGACATACCACAAAGCTTTAGTAAGCAGAACAGTGTGGTACTGACCCAAAACAGACACATAGATCAATGGAACTGAATAGAGAGCCCAGAAATAAACCCACCATTACACGGCCAATTGATCTATGACAAAGGAGGCAAGAATATGCAATGGGAAAAAGTCTCTTCAACAAATAGTGCTGGGAAAACTGGGCGACAACATGCAAAAGAATGAAATTGGACCACTTTCTCACACCATACACAAAAATAAACTCAAAATGGATGAAAAACCTAAACGTGAGACCTGAAACCATAAAAATCCTAGAAGAGAGCACAGGCAGTAATTTCTCTGACATTGGCCATAGCAACATTTTTCTAGGTATATTTCCTGAGGCAAGGGAAATAAAAGCAAAAGTAAACTTTTGGGACCACATCAAACTAGAAAGCTTCTGCACAGCAAAGGAAAGAATCAACAAAACTGAAAGAAAAGAAAAACTATTGAACGGAGAAGATATTTGCAAATGGAAGACCTGATAGGGATTAATATCCAAAAAATACAAGAGCTTATACAACTCAACATCAGGAAAACAAATAATCCATTTTAAAAATGGGCAGAAGACATGAATAGACATTTCTCCAAAGACCTACAGATAGCCAACAGACACATGAAAAGATGCTCAACATCACTCATCACCAGGGAAATGCAAATCAAAACTACAATGAGAGGGGCACCTGGCTGGCTCATTACTTAAGCATCTGACTTGATTCTGGCTCAGGTCATGGTCTCAGTGGGTTCGTGAGATTGAGCCTCGAGTCACATTGGGCTCTGAGCTCTGAGCTGGCAGCTCAGAGCCTGCTTTGGGTTCTCTCTCCCCCTTTCTCTCTCTGCCCCTCCCCAGTGCTCTCTCTCTCCCTCTCTCTATATCTCTCTCTCAAAATAAATAAACAGTTTTGTAAAAACATATACATATACCACATCTTCTTTATCCATTCATCAGTCAGTGGACATTTGGGCTCTCTCCATAGTTTAGCTATTGTTGATAATGCTGCTATGAACAATGGGGTGCCAGTACCCTTCAAATCTGTATTTTTATATCCTTTGGGTAAAGACCTAAGAGTGCAATTGCTGACTCATAGAGTAATTCTATCTTTAGTTTTTTGAAGAACCTCCATACTGTTCTCCAGAGTGGCTGTACCAGTTTCTATTCCCACCAACAGTGCAAGCATGTGCCCTTTTCCCAGAATCCTCACCAACACCTGTTATTTCTTGTGTTGTTAATTTTAGCCATTCAGACAGGCTTGAGGTGGTATCTCAATGTGGTTTCGATTTTTTCCCCCTGATGATGAGTGACATTGAGAAAATTTTTTAAAAAACAACATCATTCACCATCAGGGAAATGTAAATGAAAGCCACCATGAGATAATACCTCACACTTGTTAGGGTGGCCATTACCAAAAAAAAAAAACAAAACAAAACAAAACAGAAAATAACAAATGTTGGTGAGGATGTGGAGAAAATAGAACCCTGTGTACTCACTACTGATAAGAATGTAAAATGATGCAGCCACCATAGAAAACAGTATGAACATTTCTCAGCTTAGGCAACATGTTGCTCATTTGATTTTCTTTTCCACTGAGGTTAGGGTAGAGCTGAGAACATAGTTAGATTAGTCAATATGTGCTGAGATAAAGTAGATTTTGCTCATATTTTTCTTATACTTAACGGATCATTGCTTAAAAGGAGATATGAAGATTCACTTTCTCACCCCACAGCCGCACTATCTACACTTAAAATTACTAAAACAAATGAAAATGGCATTTTAGTAAGTTCTCTGATCATGAGAGAACTTTTTTCCAAATAAATTGGGCAAACCTATAAATAAACGAAAAAAATGATGAAGCTGTCTTCTCCTTGACTATATACATGTTAATAACTTAGCCTACTGTGGCATATGAAACAGTGTTTTCAAAGAGTATATTGGTGCCAGTTAAGTTGTAACATCATCTTGAGCCCAATTGCTCAGAGTTTAAAGAAAAAGAGAGTGAATAGTTTAAACATGGGCATTAGGAGCACCCTATGAGTCAAAAATGGTGCTATGTATATTTTACTACAGTAATAAAAAGTCAAAAATTGCTTTTACCAATCCTTCAAACTGGAACTAAGAAAACCACTAAGGCACCTTACAGGCTAACTAACCATATTGCAGTGTCTGGAAATGGGCACTCCGTAGCTGAGGAACAAAGCCTGTTTCCAGTGGATACTACTGAATGCCTACTGGATAAAAAGTTAGTAAAATTAATGATGGCACTGTTGTTTTCTGATACAGTAACTCACTGAATTAAAGATATTGCTACACAACGTGGATGGAACTGGAAAGTGTTATGCTAAGTGAAATAAGTCATACAGAGAAAGACAGATACCATATGTTTTCACTCATATGTGGATCTTCAGAAACTTAACAGAAGACCAGGGGGGAGGGGAAGGGGGAAAAAAGTTACAGAGAGGGAGGGAGGCAGACCATAAGAGACTCTTGGATACTGAGAACAAACTGAAGGTTGATGGGGGGGGGGCAAGAGGGGAAAGTGGGTGATGGGCATTTAGGAGGGCACCTGTTGGGATGAGTACTGGGTGTTGTATGGAAACCAATTTGACAATAAATTTCATATAAATAAATAAATAAATAAATAAATAAATAAATATGTGACCTTTAAAAAAAAAAAGATATTGCTACAAACATTAAGACTGAGCTAATATCTGGACTGCAGAACTACACTGTAGCCTTAAAAATGGAGGAATCCAATATGCTCCAACATGGATGAGCCTCAAAGACATTATATGTGGAGTAAAATAAGTCAGATTCAAAAGGACAAAAGCTGTATGAGTCCAATTATGTAAGGAGCTTCGAACAGTCAGATTCATAGAGACAGAAAGGAGAACAGTGGTTTCCAGGGGCTGAAGAGAGAGCTGTGGAAAGTTGGGGCTTAGTGGGGACAGAGTTTCCATACAGCATGATGAAAAAGTTCTGGAGATGGATGGCAGTAATGGTTGTACATCCATGTGAATGTACTTAAAGCCACTGAACTATACATTTTAAAACAGTTAAAATGGTAAATTTTATGTGACGTCTAGTTTGCAACTAGAAAAAAAAAGGTGTGTGTGTGTGTACACATTCTCTCACATCTTGGGAGAAGCCCCAGGCTTTCTCTATGCATTTGCCTCTGTTTTCTAGAACAAGTGACTAATTATCTGGAGATCCAAGAAAAACACTCCTATCTCAGCCTGAGTTTCCTTGGTCTCTACTGAGAGGTCTCTACTTCTCTCCCAGACACAGTGTCTAATGAGTTCCCTGGGGTTGATGCCTGGGGAGGCTGTCTAGCTCCTTGGGATGAGGTCACATACAGGACAGTCAGATGCCTCTGAGCCCACACCTTCTCCCTTAACATCTGATGGAACCTGAAGCAGTAAGGTGGTGTATAGCCGGGGATGACAGAAAGGCTCATGACTCCAGTGCCTGGGGCTACATTGAGGAGTCACCTCTCTGGAGGAAGAAGAAATGTGGCCACTCAGGAGCTGACAACCTCATCTCTAGGCTGAGGCAACAATCACACATGCCCCAACATTACCCAACATTGACGGTCTTGATACCTCTCATCAGAATCTGGGGTTCCTTCCTTTTCCTGGCCTATGAGCATTCTTTCTATGCTCCAAGCCCTCCATTCCTCGTCTAGACATCAAGACCACCATGGCCAGGGAAAAGGTGCTTGGATCCTCCAAAACCCACTCTGGAGGTCACCATCCCTTACCTGGGTAAGTAAATGGTATCCTCAACCATACCCAACCTAGAGTGCTTCTAACCTGGAGTGCCAGAAACTTACTAACACATTCATTTTTACAGAGAGGTAAAATGAGTTGCCCAATTACATGCAACACGTTAATGCCATAGGTAGGACTACAAGCCAGGTCATGTGACCATTAGTTACCACCCCGCCTCCATTATCTCTTTGTCTCAAACTCTTCCACATGCCTCTGCTTCCCTTCTCCATTCACAAAAAAAAAGGAAGGATTTGCTATGAATGGTAAGACTCCAAGCAAAGGAATGGACCCTTTCAGAGGAACAGTGTAGCTGCATGGATGCTGAGGGGTAAGAGTCCAGGCTCTGTCATCCCAGCCTGGCTTCACAGTGTTCCCTAAAGCCAGTCCTGCACTAAAGAGAACCCACATCAGTGGCCTTACCCCAACTTCAGAGCAGCATGGGACATAGGCCGTGGGAAAGGCTAAAACAGGAGAAAGGTAAGGAAGGAGAAAATTCCGAAGACCTGTCACACCAGCTCTGCTGTGAACTCATAGTACAGTATTAAATGACCAACTTCCATGTGCTACATATACACAATGAAATATTACACAGCCATAAAAAGAATGAGACCTTGCCATTTGTGACATGAATGGACCTAGAGGAGATTATGCTAAGTGAAATAAATCAGACCCCAATAAATCTGAAATAAATCAGAACCCAACCCAGTCAGACAGAAAAAGACAAATACCACATGATTTCACTTATATGTGGAATCTAAAAAGCAAAACAAACAAACAAACAAACAAACAAAAAAGCAGAAACAGTGAACAAAGTGGCAATTACCAGAGGGGAGGGGAGCAGGAGGCAGAGGAAAATGGGTGATACAGGCTTCCAGTTATGGAATGAATAAGTCATGAGAATGAAAGGTACAGCATAGGGAACATAGCCAATGGTATTGTAACAGCAATGTAATTGGTGACAAATGGTAGCTACACTGACCGCGAGCATAGCACGGTGTACAGAGTTGTGGAATCACTATGTTGCACACTTGAAACTAATGTAACATTGTGTGTCAACTATACTTCAATACAATAAATACACAAATTACATGACCAAATTCCTTCTTTAAGTCTTAATTGGCCCTTTGCAAATGGATCATGTAAATTAGAATTTCAATCTTTTGCTCCTTTAAAATTTTGTTTTACTTTTTTTTTTTTTGAGAGACAGAGCACAAGTGGGGGAGAGGCAGAGAGAGAGGGAGACACAGAATCCGAAGCAGGCTCCAGGCTCTGAGCTGTCAGCACAGAGCCCGACGCGGGGCTCGAACCCACAGACTGTGAGATCATGACCTGAGCCAAAGTCAGACGCTCAACCAACTGAGTCACCCAGACGCCCCTAGAATTTCAGTTTTGACACTCCTCTTTAGCACTGAGAGCTTGACTTCAAAAATACTGGTTTTTAAATCTGTAAAACACATGAAAGTAGAATTTTTCTGAGTAAAGAGGAAGATATTAGGATTCCTGAGCCCCTAATCCCACTCTACCTCGCTGGTGACATGTCTGTCACATAGGAGGGTCAGTCCCAGGATGGAGGAAGAGGGTGACTGGAGATGGGAGAGAATTTGAGGCTGTGTCCTGGGGGTTGGCCAGAGGAAACGGAAGGTAGTTGATGTGGAAAAGTGAAGACTCAGGCAGACATGGCCACTGTCTTCAAACATCCGTAGGAAGACTTGGTGTCTCTTCACCTCTGTGTCCCCAGGACCTGCCGTGACTGCCAGCACTCAGAAAGTGCTTACTGAGTGCTTAACAAATCAATAATTCCACAAGCAAAAGAAAAGCAAAATTGTGGTCACTTGTTATAACTGAAATCAGTAAAGAAAGAATATTGGAAGTGTGAGGTTCAGAATTCTTGATCTTGACTTTAATACCAAAAATGCAATTTTTGCTCAGTATAACTCTACGGGTAAAAATTAGAAGGCCAGGAAGTTCCCTGTCACTACAGGTATACAAGCTGGATGACTGCCATCAGAGCTACTGCAAGTCTCTTGCCCTGGGTGGTGGTTTGGAAGGAATGATCTCTGATTTTTCTTTTGGTTCTGAGATTAGTTAGTTCTTCAGACACTTACTGAACATCGATTATGTGCCAGTTTCCTACAGCTTACACACACGAATCCATTAAATAATGTTGTTAAAGAGCAGAAATAATTATAGTTGGCATTTATCAGGAGTTTATTCTGTCTGACTTACACTACTAACTACATATGCATAATATATATGCATATTTACATATGCTATATATGCATATTATGAGAATCCTTATAACCACCTACAGGCAGATCCTATTATAATTACTGTTTCTAAACCAGAAAACTAAGGCTTAAAGGTTAAGCAGCTTGCCCAATCACTCTGCCAATATCTGGTGAGGCTAGTACTTGAAACCAGGACTGTCTGATCTCAGGGCCCTCAATTGTAGCCACTAGGCTGGACTCAGTGGAGTTTGCAGTTGAACCCAACTCAGTCACACCCCAAGTGGCTTTGCGGTTGAGCGGTCCCATAATACTCTCCTCAATCCCCTCTCTGCTCTCATTATTTTGCTTCCTTTTTTAAAAATTTTATTTTATTGTGGTAAGAACACTTAATATGAGATCTACCCTCAACAAATATTTAAGTATAAAATACCTATTAATGACTATACATCCCCTGTTGTATAACAGATCTCTAGAGATTATTCATCCTGCTTAACTGAACCTTATGCCCATTGTAACTCCCCAGTGTCCCCTCCCCAGCCTCTGGACACCATGCCACTCTCCGATTCTATGGATTTGACTGTTTTAGATATATAAGTGGAATTGTGAAGTTATTTGTCTTTCTGTGGCTGCCTTATTTCACTGAGCATAATGAACTTAACGTTCATCCACATTGTCGCCATCTGGCAGAATTTCCTTCTATTTTAAGGCTGAATAGGACTTCATTGTACATCTAGAACACATTGCACTCATCCGTCAATAGACATTTAAGTTGTTTCCACACCTTGGCCATTATAAATAATCCTGTAATGAACATAAAAGTGCTAATATCTTTTCAAAATAGTTATTTCATTTTCTTTGGATCTATACCAAGAAGAGAAATTGCTGTGAGCTTATGGTAATTCTATTTTTTATTTCTTGAGCAACCTCCATACAGGTTTTCCATAATGGCTGTACCAATTTACATTCCCACCAACAATGTAGAATGGTTCCCTTTCTCCACATCCTTGCCAACACTTGTTGTCTTTTGTTTCCTTGGTAACAGCCATCATAACAGGTATGGGGCGATACCTTATTACAGTTCTGGTTTGCATTTCTCTAATAATGATTGACGTTGAGCATCTTTTCATATACCTCTTTGTCATTTGCATGTCTCCTCTGGGAAATGTCTATTCACATCCTTAACCCATTTTTTAACTGGGCTATTGGGTTTCTTACTATTGGGCTGTAGGAGTTCAATCACTTGCTTCTTAATTGGAAACTTCTCGGGCAAGGCCCTTGACCCTACCTGGCACATGCACCTACCCTATGACCATGCCCCCTTGCCTCTTCCTGGCCTTTTCTCCATTTCTCCCACTGTCTCAGCTCAGAAACAGCCTGCCTGGGAACTAAGAAGGATGCATAGAGATAATCATAGGAATGAGGGTGTCGTAGCAAATCAGTCTCTTGTCCCACATCAAAAAACCTTTGAGTAAGTCAAAAGTATTGGCTAAACAAAGGTCATCCGGCTTTGCTAAGATATTTGAAACCATTCTAGGTGACCTGGTTGTGGGAAGACTGTCAGCATTGGGCCCCATAACTTATCCGTCACTACTGCAGAAAAGACCTCACAAAGTAGGAAACCCACTGAAATCTCTGTCCCTTCTCATTCTCTGACCAGGAAATTCTAATGCTGCCTGTTTCACACCTCTCCAGAAGCTTTGATCTTGCTCTCCTTTCAGTGACCACCTCATCCATTTCACACACAGACACACACACACACACACACACACACACACACACACACACTTTCTCACTTTCTTTTGCCTTAACCAGGTACTATATATTAAATATGAGGATTACTGGGGTGGGGTGCCTGAGTGGCTTAATCGGTTAAGCATCCAACTTTGACTCAGGTCAAGACCTTGTTCGTGAGTTAGAGCCCCACATCGGGCTCTATGCTGACAGCTCAGAGCCTGGAGCCTGCTTTGGATTTTGTGTCTCCCTCTCTCTTCCTCTCCCCTGCTCATGCTCTGCCTCTCTTTCTCTCAAAAATAAACATTAAAAAAGTATAAATATGAGAACTATTATTTTCCATTATTATATATTACTTTATGTTATATATTATTTATATAATTATCACTTATATAGCACCTGCTCATTTACAAAACACTTTTCAGATATGTTCCCTCATTTGATGCCCACAACATTTTGACAGAAATGGTGTTGTACTTCTCCCATTTTTCCATGAGAAAAATAAAGAAGGCACAAGATATTCAAAGGGGAACACCTGGTAAGTAACTACACCAGGACTAAAACCAAATCCTGGACCTTTTACACTAATTCTCCTGATCCAAAGAATCTAATTCTGGCACTTATACAACATGCTCCATCATTCAAGGTGCTGTCAAAGCTGTCCATTCTGAGTTTATTCTGTTAGCAAATATATAACAGGCAGAGAGTTAATATAGCAGAATGGCAAAAAAACAAGACCCTGAGGCCAAACTGCTTGCATTGGAAATATAGCCACTTACTAATAATATGATCTTGAGCATTTTTATACCCTTTGGATAAATTCCTAGTAGTGTAAGTCAACAGATGAATATAGGGGAAGGGAAGGGAAGGAAAAATAAGATAAAAACAGAGAGGGAGGCAAACCGTAAGAGACTCTTAAATACAGAGAATAAACTGAAGGTTGCTGGAAGGGAGGTGGGTGGGGAGATGTGTAAAATAGGTGATGGGCATGAAGGAGGGCACTTTTCTAGATGAGCACTGGGTGTCATATGTAAGAGATGAATCACTGAGTTCTACTCCTGAAGCCAAGACTATACTGTATGTTAACTAACTTGAATTTAAATTAAAAAAAAAAAACACACATGATCTTCAGTTTCCTCATTTGTATACTGCCAGAGTTATTACATGGATTAAATAATCATACAGTGCCTAGCACATGTAAATAGTCTCGATGTGTTTGATATTTGTATTCTCCACCTGCTACAAGGATACAGTGGTGAACTGGGGATACAGTGTAATAGCCAGACAGGTCCCTGCCCTTGCCGAAGTAATATCCTGGGCCTCTGTGTGTCAATGGTGTCTTATTGTGCTCTACCTGGTAAGAGAAATCAAATTGGTCCATAGTTCCAAGGACTTGGGAGAAAAAAAAAAAAAAAAAAAAAGATGCTTCAGAAGCCCATGCTTCTGCATCTTAGGGAACATGCAGACAGTATGGATCTTTTCCAACATTGCAAAGGATTTTATTTAAGTGCTTTCAACATTGAAAAAAAAAATCACTGATAGTCAGTGTCCTTGGGAGTAGACTTCATTTCACTCATGTTTCTTATACCCCTGTTTCTCCCTTTATCTGGAGTCACTGGCAGACATCTGCAGATCTCTTCCTGAATTCTGCTCTCAAACTAATCCTGACCCTAGGCAAGGTGGACATTAGGAGTCCAAGGCCAGGAACATAGTGACTGACCAGGATTAAAATCTGGCTATTGGCCAGAATGACTTCATCCTGAGCACAAGAGCAGGTAATTGACTTCTGATTATGTTTCACTACAGCCGAGTCTCTGTCTTTATGTGGATAAGCAGAGCCACAATTCCTGCCAAACTGAGGTCCCACTTTGTTCTTTCTGGACCTTGCTTCACTGCACCCATTTCAAGGGTAAGAATCCAGTTCCTGAAGCCACATCAAAAATGCATACTCTCATCAATTATACCAGCCTTCACGGGAAGTTATAACAACTGGAGACTCCAAGCCAGTACACATGCCTAACGTTCCTTTGTATTTTCTACTTGCAGGATAAAAATGTCAAGGGGAAACCAGAGTCACATCACAGAATTCCTCCTTCTGGGACTGACCAGTGACCCTAAGCACCAGAAGTGGCTCTTTGCCAGCTTTCTGGCCATGTATCTGGTCAACGTGGCTGGTAACTCAGTCATCATTGCAGCCATCCGGGGGGACACCCGCCTCCACACCCCCATGTACTTCTTCCTCTCCAATCTGTCCCTGGTGGACATCTGCTTTACAAATGTCATCGTGCCACGGATGCTGGCAAACATGTTGAGCAGGACCAAGAAGATCCCCTTTGCCCAATGCCTCACACAGATGTATTTCTTTGTGACCTGTGCGATCACTGACAGCTTCCTCCTGGCTGCCATGGCTATTGACCGCTACATGGCCATCTGTAACCCACTGCATTACACCACGACCATGAGCCCCCAGCGCTGTCTCCTGCTGGTGACGGTGTCCTGGGTGCTGTCCCACCTTCACTCACTCACCCACACGATTCTCATGGCCCGCCTCTCCTTCTGTGGGCCCAACGTCATCCACCACTTCTTCTGTGACGTCCAGCCACTGCTGACGCTCTCCTGCTCTGACACCTCTGTCAATGAGCTTTTGGCCTTCACAGAGGGCTCCTTGGTGATCATGAGTCCCTTCATCTTGATCATTGTCTCTTACGTCCACATCACCCGTGCCGTTCTGAGGGTCCCTTCTCGAGGAGGCAGGCACAAGGTCTTCTCCACCTGTGGGTCCCACCTCACAGTTGTGGCACTCTTCTATGGGACTGCCATCTCTGTGTACATTCGCCCCTCATCCACCTACTCAGTGACAAAGGACAGCGTGGTCACTGTTATTTATACTGTGGTAATCCCCATGTTGAACCCTTTTATCTACAGTCTTAGGAACAAGGACATGAAACAAGCCTTGAGAAAGCTGACTAGGAGAAAGGAATACAATACTCATATTCTGCTACTTCTAGGAGTTTAATCATTGACTCGACAATTAAAGGTTAAGCACCTACTACCTACAGATACTATGTTTAATTCTGTGAGGAAGGCAAAATACATCAATCATCTCTTCTGTCTCCAAAAGTCTTTACAGTCTAGTTAGCAGAAAGGAAAAGACTGTTAAAAGCTTACTGTAATCAGAATGTCATACTTTTTCATATTATCAACCTTAATAAATTATAAAATAACTCCCCAACTCCCTTCTTCCTCACTTTATCCCTTCTTTTTTATAATCTTTTTAAAAAATTTTTTAAAGTTTATTTATTTTTGACAAAGAGAGTGCATGAGAGGAGGAGAGAGGCAAAGAGAAAGAGGGAGACACAGAATCCGACGCAGGCTCCATGCTCTGAGCTGTCAGCACAGAGCCTGACGTGGGCCTCAAACCCACGAACCACAAGATCATGACCGGAGCCGAAGCCAGATGTTTAACCGACTGAGCCACCCAGGTGCTCCTTTTTTATACTCTTTAGTTCATGCATCTTATTATGTAAATTGCCAGTGTAGACCAATATGTTTAACCATAAAGAGTAAGGAAGAAAAGCTTCTGAATGTATAGTTTCGACAGTTTAGGCATATGGTTTAATGTTCCTACCAAATAAGTCATTAATTCTACACTTGGTTCTCTTGGACCTGAATAGATTTTCTTAGTAAGATATAGTATAAATATCAATATAATAAAGCTCATACTGCTCCATAGCTGTCTACTTAAGGGCTTAAGCGGGTAACAAACTAACCTGGAGTGGTAAAAAGGTCATAGAATTCTAAGACAAGAAACTTGAAATTAGGTCACAACTTGGTCTTCCTAGTATTATGAAGAAGGCTGTCACTATCTCCAAGCCCCATTTTCCTCAATGACAAAAATAAGCATCTGTGTGCAGTACATCCTGGAGAGGAGAGTCAGATCCAAAAATGGGTGACAAGAGTGTCCTCAAGGAGGGGTGATTTGGTGTGTACTGAGTCCAAGTAGAGTGAAGAAGGCATCCCTGTTGGGAGCCTGGATCTTTGGAGACACAGCTAATTACAGGACTGGGGCAGAGAAAGAATAAGATGATCCTGGAACATCTTGAGATAGAAAGCAAGAAAGTGCCTAGAGAATGGTGGGAACATATCAAAAGAACACAGAAGCAATAAATTATATAACTCACTGAATAAAGTAAAAAACGGGAGTCTATACCAAAACAGGTAAATGAACAGATGGGAAGAATTTTGGTGAGGAATGGGGTAGTTACATCATTTCATAAAATATGTATTTCTAACAAAGAGGAAAAGTAACTTCACAGAGAAGTCTGGCAGAACCACTTTAATCCAGTAATCAGAATGAATATCAATAGTAATGGGACAATTCAAAATCCTGTACCCCGATAGGGTGCAATGACTAGAATCAAGTGTCACTTCTATGATATTCCTGCCAACAATGGATAGCCCAAATCTAGTCATAAGGAAATGAAAAATAAACCAAACTGAGGGATATTCTAGAAAACAAGTACCCCATAATATTCAAAGATGTCAAGTGTGTGAAAGTTAAGGAAAGTTTGTGGGATTATTCCAGCCTGGGGGAAACAAGTTAAATGTAATATAGGATTCTGAACTGGATATTTTTATTATTCCTTTTGCTATGGAGACATTATTGGGACAAGCAGTGAACCTTGACATGGTAGATATGGTAATGTATTAATGTTAATTTCCTGATTTCAATTTTATTGTGACTATGGAGGAGAATGTCTCTGTTTGTAGGAAATACATAGTAAACTATTTGAGGGAGAAAGGTCAGGTTTTGTGCCATAATGGCATTTTTCTGTAATCTGGAGACTGTTTCAAAATTTTAGACAATTTTTTTTTATTTTCAGCTGTAGAAGTTAGTGATTCATCACTTACATACAATACCCAGTGCTCATCACAAGTGTCCTTCTTAATATCTATCATCTATTTAACCCATCTCCCCACCCACCACCCCTCCATCAACCCTCAGTTTGTTCTCTGTAGATTAGAGTCTGTTTCCTGGTTTGCATCTCTTTTTTTTTCTCCTATGTTCATCTGTTTTGTTTCTTAAATTTCCCATATGAGTGAAATCATGTGATATTTGTCTTTCTCTAACTTATTTTGCTTAGCATAATACACTGTAGCTCTATCCACATCATTGCAAATGACAAGATTTCATTCTTTTTTATCACTGAGTAATATTCCACTGTGTGTGTATGTATATATATATACATACACACACACACACACACACACACACACACACACACACATATATATATATATATATATATATATATGTATGTATATGTATATATATACATATATGTATATACCATTTCTTCTCTTTCCATTTATCAATCTATGGACATTTGGGCTCTTTCCATACTTTGGCTATTGTTGATAATGCTGCTATAAACACTGGGGTATATGTGTTCCTTCTCATAAGTATTTTTTTATCCTTTGGGTAAATACCTACTATTGCAACTGTGGATCATAAGGTAGTTCTACTTTTAACTTTTGGAGGAATCTTCATACTGTTTTCCAGAGTGGCTGCACCAGTTTGCATTCCCACCAATAGTGTAAGAGGATTCCCCTTTCTCCTCATCCTTGCCAACACCAGTTGTTTCCTGGGTTGTTAATTTTAGCCATTCTGACAGGTGTGAAGTGATATCTCATTATAGTTTTGATTTACATTTCCCTGATGAGTGACGTTGCACACGTTTTCATTTGTCTGTTGGCCATCTGTATGTCTTCTTTGGAAAAATGTCTATTCATGTCTTCTGCCCATTTTTAAACTGGAATGTTTGTTTTTGGTGTTGAGTTTGATAAGTTCTTTATATATTTTGGATACTAACCCTTTATCAGATATGTCATTTGAAAATATCTTCTCTCATTCAATAGTCTGTTTTGTTGATGGTTCGTTCATTGTACAGAAGATTTTTATTTTGACTTACTCCTAATAGTTTATTTTTGCTTTTGTTTCCCTTGCCTCAGGAGACATATCTAGTAAGAAGTTGCTACAGCCTTGAAGAATTCTTTAAGCTGCTAAATACTTTCAATATCATAAGAACCTCAAACTTAGTGACCATTTCTGAAGAAAATGAAATATTGAAATATGGGAGTGCCTTGATGGCTCAGTTGGTTACGGATCCAACTCTTGGTTTTGGCTCAGGTCATGATCTCACAGTTCATGAGATTGAACCCCACATCGGGCTCCAAGCTGACAGTGTGGAGCCTGCTTGAGATTCTCTCTCTCTCCCTCTCTCTCTCTCTTTTCCTCCCCTTTCCCCACTTGCACTCTCTCTCTCTTTCAAAATAAATAAACTTAAAAAAATGTTAAAATACAAATTATCACTGTCATAAAATGTATTTCCATGAAGTAAAGGTGTGGTAGATATTTTATAACAAATTATTGTATCCTACTACCTTGTATAGTAATCAAACTTTCTGTTATTTTAAAATATCATCTATTTATTTACATAGTGTGTTGGATTGACTACTGTCAATCCACCACTCTAGAACTACATTTCCCAGAATTCCTTTCTCTCTATGGTTCTGGGATAGTTTGCCAAAAAAGGAACTTATATCATATTTGGAACACAGAAGTGAAGTGCAAAACATTATTCCCTGGAGACAGATACAGCCAAATGTGTGGACAGAGTAAGAATTTATAATAGCTCCTGAAAAAAATTCATGAAACCACCTGCTTTGCAACTGCAAACTAAGACACTTTGTGGAAACTTCTCAGATATTCTCAAGAGTTATGGCATCTTCTAGGCAAGCCTTTGAGAACCCTCTGCTTTAGAATGTCAAAAACAAAATAACAAGCCCCAAATGGAGCTGTTTATTCTAAGCCCTGTGCCATCAAATTTGGGTTTGACTTCATTATGGTTTTGGCTCTCCCGGAAATGGAATCTTAAACCAATCAATCAGGAGTCACCTGATCAGCACTAGGTCAGTAATCCCATAGAAAGATCCCTGCCATCCCCTAAAAGAAAGCGACTTTGCAATAATCAACCCACTTTTTTCTTTTTCTCCTGACGTATAGTTGACATAAAATGTTATATTAGTTTCACCTTTTTGTCTAGTATAACTTCCTGATTCCCACTCCCTTCTGGCCTATGAAAGTCTTTCACTTTGTACAACTCCTCAGAGCTTCTTTCCATCTTCTAGATTGAATGCTACCCAATTTTAATTGACTTTTGCTCAAATTTAAATTTTTAATATATCTCAGTTTATATTTTTAAGTTTTTATTTAAATTCCAGTTAGCTAAGATAGGTGCAGCCACTCTGGAAAACAGTATGGAGGTTCCTCAAAAAGTTAAAAATAGAACTACCCTCCGATCCAGCAATTGCATTACCAGGTATTTACCCAAACAATACAAAAATACTATTTCAAAGGGATACATGCACCCCGATGTTTATAGCAGCATTATCTACAATAGCCAAATTATGGAAGCAGCCCAAGTGTCCTTCAACTGATGAATGGATAAAGAAGATATGGTGTGTGTGTGTGTGTGTGTGTGTGTGTGTGTGTGTGTAATGGAAATAATTCAGCCATAAAAAAGAATGAAATCTTGCCATTTGCAAAGACATGGATGGAACAGAGTGTAATGTTAAGTGAAATGAGTCACAGAAAGACAAATACCATATGATTTCACTTATATGTCTTAGTTTATTTTTATTTTTATTTTTTTTTCAACGTTTATTTATTTTTGGGACAGAGAGAGACAGAGCATGAACGGGGGAGGGGCAGAGAGAGAGGGAGACACAGAATCGGAAACAGGCTCCAGGCTCTGAGCCATCAGCCCAGAGCCCGACGCGGGGCTCGAACTCCCGGACCGCGAGATCGTGACCTGGCTGAAGTTGGACGCTTAACCGACTGCGCCACCCAGCCGCCCCTCTTAGTTTATTTTTAACAAGTGCTTCTGGCCAAGATCTTCAGTGTCAGTCTCCTTTACCTCTAGTAGAAGCTTCTCTGACCTTTGTTCCTCTCATTCTTTAAAGAATTCTATATGTCCCAAATGCTATATTAAACTTATTATATCAGGAACACAGAATACCATGTTTTTCTAACTGGTTGATACACATTTTAGTACCAAAGATGGCTCCAAAGAAAGAGAGACTTAAATAAGAGAATCTAGAATTAATTAAATAAGAGAATCTAGAATCCAATCGGCTTAGATTTGAAAGTAGTAATGACCTTGCTAGTGGAAAATGGGACACTGTTAACCCATGGAATCCACTACAAACAATGTTATGATCACTTGGGAGACCAAGAAGCCTTAGCAATAGAATGCTAGAATGGAAAGAAAGAGTATAAAAAGAGTGGGGTGTACTGGCTGCTTCAGATTATAGCAGAGAACTTTGAGAAAGAACATGGCAAGCTCAACAATTTACACTTCAAACTCAAGACATGAGTGAAAAGCTAAAAGCTTTTATGATTCCATGAAAAAAAAAAAATCCCTTCTTACTTCTGTCACAGGACCCAGACTAATAAAAAGCAAACCTATGGGGCGCCTGGGTGGCTCAGTCAGTTAAGCATCTAACTCTTGGTTTTGGCTCAGGTTTGTGAGTTTGAGCAGCATGGAGCCTGCTTGGGATTCATTCATTCATTCTCTCTCTCTCTCTCTCTCTCTCTCTCTCTCTCTCTCTCCCTCCCTCCCTCCCTCCCTGTCTCTCCCCTGCTCACACACTCTCTCTCTAAAAATAGATAAAATAAACTTTTTTTAAAAAGTTTAAAAAAATAAAATAAAATAAAAAGCAAACCCAGAATCTCACCCTGTAAGTGACCAAATTACAGCACAAATCAGATTTATGGCCTTGTCATTTATGTTAAAGTCAGGGCATTTACTGGGAAAGAATGGTTTCCTGAAAATTTGAATGGGAAAATTTTGATAGACAGTGATGAATCTGAGTACTTGGAACACCCAAATGTCTGAGCCCCCTTTGCCACTTCTCACGGAGAAGTTATCTGCCCTTTGCTCTTCCCAGCTAGAATAATTCCTCCTATGGCAGTCATCTTGCAGGGGAATGTTGATTCTTCTCAAGACCAACTTGTATCACCTCTCTGAGTCTACAGACTCATAATCAAACTCAAATCATGGCAGACCCAGCAGGAGAATTACCGAGTTTGCCCTGATGCACCCAAAGGGGTAGTGGTATATTGTATTCAACTTACTCTCAATAGGGCAGCAAAAAATAAATTGGAAATTTATAGAAAGGAATGAAACAAATGTGGCCAAAGGTTAATAACCAGTGTATCTTCATGAAGGATATATGTTTGCCACAATATTCTTTCCATTTTTATGTGACTTTGAAATTTTTCCACATAAAACTTTGGAAGCAAAAACATAAATCAGATCATATCCCCCCTCTGCTCAAAACCTCACAATGACCCAGTGGACTCGCATCTCACTCATAGAAAGAGCCAAGTCCTTGTAATAGCCTACCAGACTCTACAGAATTTGTCCCCCCACACCCCTCTGCCTTCTCACCCTGCTGGTCCTGTCTTTACCTGCACCCCTCCAGAAACACTGATCTCTGGTGTTCCTTCAAAAAACATGGATTGCTTCCACCTCAGGCCCTTTGAATTCACCATTTCCACTGTCTGAAATGCTTTTTCCTCAGATACTCACACATATCAACACTTCTGCTCTCTCTAAATTCAGACCTTGCTTAAATAACACTCAAACTCCTCAGCATTTTCCTTCTGTGAACACAGCTATCCCACACTTCCCAGCCTTTCTTAGAGTTAAATGTGGCCATGGAACTGAGTTCCAGCCAAAAGCATGTGGGTAGGAAAAATGCACATCACTTTTCAGCCTGGCCCATTCAAGTCTCCTACCTGCTACGCTCTCTCTTAACCCAACCATGGGCTGAATAGAAAGGACTTTGAGAAACTAGGGTAGGGTACAGCCACAGGAGGAAGAATTCCAGGACCCTGAAGGAAATCACACATGGAAATCACATTCATGTTGGACTTTGGGTCAGCAAAAAATAAACTTTTATTGTGTAAGCCAACAATAAATAGGTATAATAATAGTATTATTGGGCTATTGTAGATAGTGAGCTATTGTAAAGATTTGCAATGATAAATACACAGTCATCAGCACAGAACTTTAGAATTCACTCAGTATGTGTTATTAATGGTAGTGAAAGGGGTTCTTGAAACTGAGAAAATAACATGTGCTTGATAATTAGACATGCCTTGACTGGTAATATCACAACTGTTAGAATTGTGCAAAGCTGACCCAAGGGTATAAAATTTCAGTTATTCCAGATTAATACATTCTTGAGATAGAATTTAGATCCTAGTGACTACAGTTAACAGTACTGTATTGTACACATGAAATGTGCTAAGAGGGCAGATCCTAAGTTTTCTCACCACACACTCAAAAAAATGGTAACTACGTGAGGTGACGGATGTGGTGATGGACGTGATAACTTGATTGTGGTGATCATTTCACAGTGTATATGTATATCAAAACATCAAGCATATACCTTAAATATATACAAATTTAATTTGTCAATTATACTTCAATAAAGCTGAGAAATAAGAATTGTTTGAAGTCATTTTTCTGAGTTGAAGTAAATTAGAATACCTGACAGAGGATTGAAAACTTTAGCTTATAAATGTCAAAGTATGTGTTAGACCCTAGATGTGTCTACCATTCTGCTCAGCAAATGAGTTGTAAACCAGATGAGTGAGAGAGAGAGGTCAAAGGAAGCCTGGAGCAGCCAGTCCTGAAAATCCAGGAGAAGGAGAATGTTTACAATGTGGAGGAACCCAGTCCCCACCATACAGGGTACAAGGAAAAGAATAAGACTAGAACAACCCCAGGGACCTGAACAAGTCTCAGTGCTGCTTAAAAATGGATAGGGTGGTCTGGGCAGAAGTGAGCTTTCCACCACAGGAGGTGTACCAGCAAATGATGGATGATATGGTAGAAGATTAATTGTTGTTGAAAGAGTGACCAGTGATATTTAAGATCCCATCCAATATGAATGCTTTACTACTCTAGCCTAGAACAAGGGCTGATTATGCTGAGATTCACTAACAGAAAAAAAGAACCATAATACGTAGCCTGTTCATAGTCTCCCTGTTACTAGACCTTCCTAAGAATACCTCTTGTCTGAATTGTCACCTCTAAATACTTTATCTGCCCTGATGGCCTCCCATTAGCACACCCCATATGTCCACTCAGCATGGACGCTGCTCAAGTGTGTATCTCCTCTGTCTAGATCCATCTTTCTACTAATCTCTGAGTTTCTCACAAAGTTCTCTGTATAATTTAGACTCATATTTGGCTGAAAGTAATGGAAAATGTTACCACAATGGTTTAATCAATTGGGAAGGGGGTGTTTATATCCTACCTATCCCCTAAGATATCAGAAGAGATGGTTGCTTGCATTAGGTCCATGCCTCTGTGATGTCAGAGATGCTATGTGTCTCAATCTCTTGACTCTTCTTATGATGGCTGCTTCAGCTCCAACTAAAAGAGTTAAAGGAAGTAAAAGAGAGAGAGAGAGAAAGAAGAGAGTGAGAAACACAGGGAAGGGATAGCAATATACGACTTATGTTTACATCTTTTCATTGACCAAGACTATGTTGGGGGCCTCCTCCAGCTGAGAGAGTGGCTGAAAATCTAATGTATAACTTTTACAGCCTGCATTCTAAAGGTAGGAAAGGAGAAGGGGATTGGATCAGGTACTGGGTGAACCAACCTATGGTGTCTGCTTCACCCCACTCTGATGCGTCCTGTCCTCAACGAGTTGGTAATATATCGGGTAAAATGAAACGAACACAAATAAAAGCATACCAGATTGAAAGGGAGTCCCCCCCAGTGTGACTGTGGAAAGGCCAGAACTACATGAATCAAAGGAAGTACCAAATGAGTCATATTTAAAGATGAGCAAATATGGTAAGCTTTCTCAGCAGAGGAAGGCTAGACTTGGAAGACAAAATTTTTCAGGCAAGCAAAGATGGTGAGCCTCAGTAAATCAGTGATGCCAAGGAAATGGCACGTGCAGATCCACATGGCAATTAGGTGCTAAGAATGGCAAGAAGCCAAGGATGGCTATGGCCTCAGGAAGTACTGATAGGTGATGAAAACTAGAAAAAGGACCTGTCCATGGAATGCTATGAATGGCAAGCTAAGGAATTTTAATTATTTTCAATAAATATAGTAAACCTAACATTCCAGCCTCATCTCTGATCACTCCTACATATTCACTCTAAATTTGAGTAACATGGCTATTTTCAGATCTCCAGAAATGGTATGTCTGCCCATGAGGTGGTCCCTCTGCCTTCAGTGTCCTTCTACCATGACTCTCTGGCCATCTTTTACCTAAACTTTCAAGAAACAGCTCAAGTGTCATTTATACTCTAAATGATTTTCTCAACCCATCCCTAATCCCCAGCCTCACCCAACCATGAATTCAATGCTCATCTTTCCATACTCCTAAGACTCCTACATACTCCTATTGTATAAGATTGATCACTCCATGTAATTACACTAATACAGGTCACTCTCCCTTCTAGAGTGTATGAATAAGGACTTACTTGGTGTGATTGACTTCTTTATTTCTAGCATCTAATATAGTACTGAATGAATAAATGAACTGAAAGTTTTAATCAAGGGAGCAACATAACTGAAGGCAAAGCCACATTCAGAGTATTTTCTGGCTTTCTCATTCTGAGAAGCTGATGATACAATGGCTGCATTACATCAGATATGGTAGGAGTATCTTTAAGTCTCTGTTTGCTGTTCCTGGGCATGATGTACTCACCTAAAGTCTTAAAACACTTTATAAATATAACTGTTTTTGGTAGCACAGCAGTAAGAGTGTATTCTTACTTGGAATAACTTTTTAAATTTTTCACAAAGATTTTAAAAAGAAATACCCTGCTGATATATTATTTATTACTTTAGCCAATGGTTTTGAATGCCCGCTATGGGCCAGAGTCTGTGCTAGATGTCAAGGGGACACATCAGTGAAGTAAAAAGTAGACATGACCCTACCCTCAATGAGCCATTCCTCCAATGGAGCAAGAGCTTGCTCAGGATTATCAGAATAGGGGGAAAAGCAGATAAATTTGCAGAACATCTGAAGATGGCCTAGCACCATGGAGGAGAAAATAAGAGGGAGCCATCAAAGACATTCCTAGGTGTAGTCTCCACATAACAAAGTAGACTAAGTGTGAAATATAGGACTGAGACAACGCTGAATTTGAAGTTAGCTGCAGCACTTTCTAGTTATGTGAATTTGGGCAAGTTTTTGTTTTATTTTTTGAATATTTATTTATCTTTGAGAGACAGAGACACATATTGTGAATGGGGAAGGGATGGAGAGAGCCAGAGACACAGAATCCGAAGCAGGATTCAGGCTCCGAGCTGTCAGCACAGAGCCTGACACGGGGCTTGAACCACGAGCTGTGAGCTCATGACCTGAGCTGAAGTTGGAAGTTCTACCAACTGAGCCACACAGATGCCCCTAGGCAAGTTTTTTTTTTAATAGTTTCCTTTTTTAATGTTTTTATTTATTTTTGAGACCGAGAAAGACAGAGCATGAGCAAGGGAGGGGCAGAGAGAGAGGGAGACACAGAATCTGAAGCAGGATCCAGGCTCTGAGCTGTCAGAACAGAGCCCGACATGGGGCTCGAACTTACGGACTGTGAGATCATGACCTGAGCCGAGGTCGGACGCTCAACCGACTGAGCCACCCAGGCGTCCCCTTAGGCAAGTTTTTTAATAAGACTGAGCCTCATTTCCCTCATCTGCAAAAACAAGAACACTGCACTTGAAGAGTGATATATAAAAATGTCACATAAGCATTTGATAAACGGTTATTATTATATGAACATATTCTTAAGTTTATTTCATTCTCCAGGCAACCTGCCCTGCCATACAGGTACTAAAATTTAGATGACAAGCCTAAAATTTAGAGAGGCTAATCAAATCACAACTACTCATTGTGAGTGAAGAGAATCTTTACCCTTAGGATCCTTTCCATGGCACCACACATCACTCCCCAACATCCCAGGGACAGCCTCAGGTCCAAGCCTTCTCTATTTACCTACCTCCATCTCCTTCAAAATCACAATGGTAACAAACTAATTATCCGAGATTCAAAGAAACTTGCCACCCTGGAATGCAGAGATTCCTCAGTCTCTACTGTTCTCCCCAAGGCTCCCCTCTTAATGAGCTCTCCAGGGGCAGTTGATGGAAATACTGTCTGCCTCCTTGGGATGATTCATGTGAAAGGCAATCACCTCCTTCCAGGTCTTCACCCTTCCTCATCATTTGAGTAAATCTTCAGAGACCAGTGATGGTAGCTGGGCATGAGAGAAAGCCTTGGGTTCCAGATGGCTGAGGCTACATTGAAAGATTACTTCTCTAAAGGAAGAGAAGTGTCTGAGATGACAATCACACACACAACAGTCAGAGTGTAGTGAGTCCTGTCTGCTCCCACACCAAGTCTGGATCTTTTCTTCCTCACTTGATACGAGAGTTCTATCTCCCCAGCCCCCATGTTCTCCCTAACCACCAAGGCCAGTGAGGCTGAGGAGAAGATGCCTAGATTCTCGAATGACCACCCTGGAGGTCACGATCCCTTTTCTGAGTAAGTAGCTGTTATCATCTACCCATTGTTACACCCAAGTCCTATAAACCCTGGAGCATTAGAAACTAAGAAATCGTGTTGTAAATCATCCCCTTTTCCAAGGACAAAATCTGAGGCTCAGATTCAGCATAGCTGAAACCACAAACCAAGTCATATATCCATGCTTCTAATGCCATGGTCTCCACATCCCTCTGTTTCTCCTTCTCCATTTATATAATACAGGAAGGATTTGTTATTCTAGTGGGTCAGACCCCAAGGAAAGAAGTTCTGCACTAGGAATGAAACAGATGTAGCTGCCCTGATCCTGACGGGGAGACCTAGTCTGGCCCCTGGTTGTCCCAAAAGCCAGGCCTGCTGAGGAAGCCTCCAGATACTATGGCCTCACCCTGACCTCTGAACATCTTCAGAACAACCTAAGTCATGAGCTGACACATGTGAGTGGTAAGAGGAGACTGTGGTACTGGGTAAAAAATTGGGCCTCAAGTTTTCCCTATATAAAATGAGTACCTTGATTTCATCCTCATGTTCATAATATTTCTTATGGAGTAATTCATTCTGTAAAACACATTGATAGCAGAATTGCTCTAATTAAAGAGAAAGAGACCCAAAGTACCTCTCATTCAGCCTTCCCCTCAGCTTCCTGATCCCTCTCGGGGTGGCCCCTGAGTCCCCAGGGGAGCAGTTTGGAAACTTATGAAATGGATAAATTTTAAGATCACTTCCATCTCCAACAACTTAGAATTGTACAAATGTCTCACTGTAATTTACATTCTAAAAGGAAATACTTGACCATTACACAGGGAGCTTTAGCCATGCCAGCCAGAATCTTTGAAAGGTGACTGTAGATGGTGGGATGACTTAATACCAAGTCTTGCTGGGTAAGGATTGGAAGGAACTGGAGGAATTTCACCCAGAGAACAAACCTGGGGACATAGGCATTGTTTTCAAACATCAGAATGGCTATCATGGTATCTGATTCTTCTGTATTCTCAATGCTTGGGTTGTTTCCTGGCACTTGGTGAAACTTTGTCAAGTGAATCATAAATCAATCCATCAACCCATGAAAGGAAGGCATACCTAACATCACTAGCAAAGAGAAAGCCAGCTAACAGGATGCTGGTACTGGGGGGCTTAGTAGAATGCTTGGCTTTTGCATTTCAATCCAAGATAAATGGGCTTCTCCAATTTTGACTGCAAAGGGACAGGGGCACATTTTAGGAGACAGTGGGCTCCATTTACTGACAATATTTTAGTGGGATGACCTGGCATCTGTGTTCCTGATGGGTTCATGCTCTGACAAATAGAAAGGAAGATAAATCTCTGAGTTTTATTTAAGACTTAATATTCTTTTTCTTATTCATAGACTTCAGATGCAAAGGGTTGAATTAATCACATACCCAGTTCACGGCATATTGCCAACTCTGGACCCTTTTTTCTCTTACTTGTTTGCTTCCTCACTCACTCCCCACTACTGTTCCTCCCCCATTCTAATATGCTTAACATTCAACTTTGTGTATGGATATCCTTGTTGTTTTATTGCATTTTTAAGTTATTTTTAAGGTGTACAATGTGACTTATTGATATGCATGCATTATGAAATATTACCATTTGTGTTGCATTTTTAATTTATATAAAACATCTTGTGTCATAGATCTCATTCATTCCCTTACTTTCTCACTCAGATTATGTTTTTAAAATCTATCAAAGTTGCTGTAATTCTAATCAGTTTTTCTAGACAGCTGCACTGTACCCATGGCGGGCGCCTATCACATTTACCAGCCCAGTGAGGGAGACCGAGGTTGCCACAAATTCCCCATCACTGCAACTGACACTGTGGAAACATCCTCATCCAGAAGCTTCTATTTGCCTGTGTACCAATGTCCCTGGGCTTCCGTCTAGCAGCAGGGTTGTAAGCTCATGGGATATTCATTAACTTGACTGAATCATGCCAGTTTGTTCTGTAGAGTCTTGCACCAGTTTTATTTTCCAACCAGCAGTGTCCAAAGGATCCCTATATTGCCACATCCCCTTGCAAGAGTTGACCTTATTCTCCTTTCTAATGTCTGCCAAGCTAACAAATGTCAAGTGAAATCTCATGGTTTATTTTGTCATTTCTCTGATAAGCAATGGATTTGAGCATTTCTTCATAGGCTTATTAGCCTTTTGGCTTTCTTGCTCATTTTTGTACTGGGATTCATATATTTCTCTTTCTGATGTGAAAGTGATCATTGCATATTCTACATATTAGTATCTCACCTGTTATACTTGCAAATATCATCTCCTAGCCTTTCATATGTCTGTTAGCTTCATTCATACTTATGTAAACAATTTACTTTTGCCCTTTTTTTAAGAGTGTCTTATTTAAGAAGTTCTTTCCCCTCTAGCTCATAGATATTCTCCTAGTCTTTCCCTATTAACTTTATAGATTTACATGTTACCACAGATAAGCTCATAATACACCTGATTCCACCTTTATATATGATATTAGATAACAATTCTTTCTGATATCTTTCAATATAAAGAGTCGATTTTCCCAATATTTCCAAACATTCCATACTTTCCCCCATTGGTTTTTAGTACCATCATTTTCCTGTATTAAGTCCTTGTATAAATATAGGTCTCTCTCTGAGCTACTTAGTTTTTTCCATTGGTCTTTTATCTGTTCTTGCACCCAAACCATGCTGTCTTTATTATTATGAACTTTTATTATTCTTAATCTCTATTAAGACAAATGTCATCTTTTTACTTTTTATTTTCAAGTTTGACTTAGCTATTTCCTGATCTTTATTATTATTTGTAAATTTGAGAATAAAGTTATCAATGACTTCAAAAATCTAAGATATTTTGATTAAGATTGAATTAAACTTATAGATTAATGTGGGAAATAACATCTTTGTAATATTATTTATTCCACCCAAGAAGACGGATTTCTCTCCATTCATTTTAATTATCCATATGCCCTTTATTAGACTTAGCTTCTACATGGCCGTTTTGTGTATTCTTAGATAAATTAATTCCTAGAGATTTAGAGTCTGTACTGTGACAGTGGATAGCATCTCATTTATTACTACATATTCTGGTTATTTCTAGTCCATTCTCTTGGTTATTTCTTTCTATTCTAGAGCGATGCTATTGATTTCTTAGGTTGATCATGTTTCCAGCATCCCTGCTGAACTTACTTATTGGTTCTAATGTTTTATTAGTGGATTCTATTCTTTTTTCCAAGAAGATGAGCCTATCTTCTTTAAATAATGAAAGGTTTATTTTTTTCCTTCTTTTCCTTTCACATTTTTCTTTTCTTACAGCATTAGGCAGGATTTCTTTTTTTTTTTTTTTTTTTTAATATATGAAATTTATTGTCAAATTGGTTTCCATACAACACCCAGTGCTCATCCCAAAAGGTGCCCTCCTCAATACCCATCACCCACCCTCTCCTCCCTCCCACCCCCCATCAACCCTCAGTTTGTTCTCAGTTTTTAACAGTCTCTTATGCTTTGACTCTCTCCCACTCTAACCTCTTTTTTTTTTTTTTCTTTTTTCCTCCCCCTCCCCCATGGGTTCCTGTTAAGTTTCTCAGGCTCCACATAAGAGTGAAACCATTTGGTATCTGTCTTTCTCTGTATGGCTTATTTCACTTAGCATCACACTCTCCAGTTCCATCCACGTTGCTACAAAAGGCCATATTTCATTTTTTCTCATTGATTAGGCAGGATTTCTAATACTATGTTAAATATTTGTGGACATAATGGATATCCTAATCTTGTTTCTCATTTTAAAATAATGCATCTAAGGTTTATCTATTTAGTGTGGGATATGCTGTAGGACTTGGGTGTAGATAGCTTCCACCAAATTAAGAATATCCCCTCCTGTTCCTAGTTTTCTAAACAGAGAGATGTTGACAGATGTAGACAGATGTTGAACCTTGCAAATGATTGCTCTGTTTCAATGAAAATTACCATGTAATATTATTCTCCTTTATTTTATTAATGTGGAGAAGTATATTGATGGGTTTTTCTGAAATCTGCATTACTGGGACAAATTCTACTTGCTCATGATGTAATATTTTCAGTGCTATGTTGGGTTCATTTAACTATTGCTTTATTTAAGATTCTGCATCTATGTACATAAACAAAATGGGCCTATAATTTTATTTTCTTCTCTTGTTTTTCTTCTGGTTTTGGACTCAGTATCATACTGAACTTATAAAATGGGCTGGAACGTTCCCTTTCTACCCTCTGTGCATTATTTTCTGGAACAACTTGCATAAAATCGAACTAGCTATTTCAAAAATTTGGTAGAATTTACCTTAAAGCCATTGGAGCCCGAGATTTTTTGAGAGGGAAGGTTCTTGACTACCACTTATAATTTTTTTATAATTGATTAGTCTATTCAGATAATTCCTATAGATTTTGTATGTTTCTGGGAATTTATCCATTTCATTTAAACTTTTCATAAAATTTTCAATTTCTTAAGACTTATGATTTTATCTCTCATGCCTGAAATAACTTCTCCTTCCTTGACTATTTTTTCATGCATTCTTTTTTTCCATGATTAATCTTGCCAAGGGGTCTATATCGTTGATATCATGGGATCTGTGTATTAGTTTCCTAGGGTTGCTGTAACAAATTACCACAAACTTGGTGGCTTAAAACAACAGAAATGTATTCTTTCACAGTTATGGAAACCAGAAATCCATAACCTTAAAATAAAGAGATCCTCCTGAATTACCCAAATAAGCCCAGTGTAATCATGGGGTCCTTCAATGTGGAAGGGTGGGGCAGAAGAGAACCAGAGAGGTGGCAACACAAGGACTCACCCATCATTGCTGGCATTGAAGGCAGAGTGAGGGAGTCACTCATCAGGTGATGTGGGCAGTTTCTAGAAGCTGGAAAAGCCAAGGAACTAGATTCTTCTGTGGAGCCTCCAGGATGGAATACAGCCTTGTTGACATCTTGACTTTTCAGACTTCTGTCCTACAGAACTGTAAAATAAAATTTTGTGTTGTTTTAAGCTACTACATTAATGGTAATTTGTTATAGCAGGCATAGAAAATTAACACACACTTCCAATAAGAATTATCCTAAAGAATAGAAAATCCTTGAGGACCTTTGTTCCTTTACCTCTTTTCCTGGGAAAGACCACTTTGTCCTAGGTCTGTACCCTGTCACTCTGCTGTCCCCTCTAGCTTAACACGTAGCTTAGCACTCCTTCCAGTGACCACTCTATTCCCCTCCTCAAATACACTAGCCTGGCTTACCGTAGATGGCATCTACTACGCTTACCCTCTGCCTGACTTCCTCCAAATTGTATCTATTATTTTTCAGCTGTACACAATTAAGTATGGAATACTAACAAGAAATAGTATTATTAGTATAAGCAACACTTACAAAGAAATTGTAGTTCTCAAACACTTTTCAGATATGTTATCCTACTTGAACTTAACAGTAAACTTCAAGAGATGACATTTTAACTTCCCCATTTTTCAGATGAGAAAAAAAATGAAACCAAATATTCCCAATGGGAAATAGCCAGTATCTGAACCAAAACTAATTCCCAAATCATGAATTTTTCCCATTGACTTTCCTAGGAGTCTAGTCTCCCAGTTACTAATGTAAAACCCACAGCCTTATAAGGGATGGTCAGGGATAACATTTCTGTGAGCCAGTAATTGTGAGCCAGGTGGAAACCAGTAAGAAGCAAAACAAACTTGGACCCTGCCTAGGTAGCACTTTCACCACAGACCTGTCTACATGTTGTCCATGCCTTAAAGGACCCTTGCCTAGTGGAAAGATCCAATTTGGGCCTTCCGAGCACCAAGTATCTCAGAGAGGAGGGAAATACTTCAGAAAACAATGCTGCTGTGTGCATGCACTTGTTCAAAGGTTAAAAGAGAAACAAAAGCCTGAGTTCTCCTAAGCAGGGCCAGGAATTTCATTCAAGATCACTAAGCATTAAAAAAGATTTGTTTCTGATTGTCAAAAGTACCAGAAAGTTGATGAAGACACAAAGGAGTACAGGATGTGGACTTCTCTCATTCAAACTGTATCCCTAACTGTACCCTCCCTTACCTAACATTATTTGACCACTACTTACAGGCTCTCTTTTCTGCTCTTTTCTCTAAAAACAATCCTGTCCTAAGGCAGGGTGGGCATATGGAGTGCATGGCTCTGTGACTCAGCATCTCACTGTCAACCCAGGTGGCTGCTGGCTGGTTCTAATTCTATGTCCAAATGGCTTCTTGTTGTGTCCTACTTCAAATGAACCCCTACCTTGGTAGATAGATAACTCGTGCCTCAACTCCTGCCACACTGGAGCCTTGGCTTATTCTCCTTGGCTCTTGCCTTTGGGGGGACAAAGAACACATTCTGAACCTTGGCACCTTTCTGTGCATACCTCTCAGTATTCTTTTGCCAAAATACTGCATCTTCCCACATTTCTGTTGCCCACTTTCTCACCCCTTAGACTCTTCTTGTCCATAAGAGCACTCACCATTTAGCTCCTCTGTGTCTTCCTTGATGCCACCCACCTCCCTAAACCACCAGGCTCAATGTTGGGTAACTGAACTTCCTCTGCCAGAGTCAGTTCTCCAACTTCTCCCTTACCCTTGACAATTCCACACCTTGATGCACATGTCAAATTTCCAGGTCCCAGCCATTCCTAGTCTGACCTTCTTGCCCATAATTAAACTCTCAAATGCATTCCAAAACCACTTTTTTTCAAGAGGGGTTGGGTCCAAGAATACAATCTCTACAGTATTTATGTGATTTCTATAGGGAGAATTTAGGTTACCCTACTTTTCTTATATAGGGGGAGCAGAAAGAGAGAAATCCAGGCCAGAAGCACCAGGTGTAAGCAACGAGGGGCTGGCAGCTGATCAAAAACTGAGGCCAGACAGAGCAAAAGGATGTATCTTAGATACAACTTGGGAAATGAAGCAAAATGATTACCTTCTGAACAATTTTCCAAGTATCTTTACCACATATTGTCAGAATAGCCTAAGAACATGAGTATTACAAGTTTTGTCTTTGGATCAAAAACAAGAGATGAAGTACTTTGTTCAAGTTCACAAAATTAGTCAGACGCAAAGTTGGAATTGAAATCAAGGTAGCCAGAGGCGCTTGAGTGGCCAGCCAACTCTTGATTTTGGCTCAGGTCATGATCTCACAGTCACGACATCGAGCCCCATGTTAGGCTCTATGCTGGGTGTTGAATCTGCTAGAGATTTTCTCCCTCCCTCTGCCACTGTGGTCTCTCTCTCAAAAAAATAAAAATAAAAATGAAATGAAATCAAGAGAGCCAACACCAATTCTATGAAGTTATGGAGTTCTATCATAGAATACATGATGGGGGGCGCCTGGGTGGCGCAGTCGGTTAAGCGTCCGACTTCAGCCAGGTCACGATCTCGCGGTCCGTGAGTTCGAGCCCCGTGTCGGGCTCTGGGCTGATGGCTCAGAGCCTGGAGCCTGTTTCCGATTCTGTGTCTCCCTCTCTCTCTGCCCCTCCCCTGTTCATGCTCTGTCTCTCTCTGTCTCAAAAATAAATAAATGTTAAAAAAAAAAATTAAAAAAAAAAAAAAAAAAAAAGAATACATGATGGGCTGCATGATGACTCTCCTGCAGCACACGAGCTGGAACAAGTTTTAAGATATCCCCTCTACCAGACTGAAGACCCCAAGCCAGGACACACACCTAACATTCCTTCATATTTTTTATTTACAGGAAATCAATGCTGAGGGGAAACCAGAGCCATATTCCTGAATTCCTCCTTCTGGGACTGACCAGTGACCCCAAATATCAGGAGTGGCTCTTTACCAGCTTCCTAGTCATGTATCTGGTCAACGTGGCTGGCAACTCAGTCATCATTGCAGCCATCCGGGGGGACACCCGCCTCCACACCCCCATGTACTTCTTCCTCTCCAATCTGTCCCTGGTGGACGTCTGCTTTACAACCGTCATCGTGCCACGGATGCTGGCAAACATGTTGAGCAAGACCAAGAAGATCCCCTTTGCCCAATGCCTCACACAGATGTATTTCTTCGTGGCCTTTGGGATCACTGACAGCTTCCTCCTGGCTGCCATGGCTATTGACCGCTACATGGCCATCTGTAACCCACTGCATTACACCACGACCATGAGCCCCCAGCGCTGTCTCCTGCTGGTGACGGTGTCCTGGGTGCTGTCCCACCTTCACTCACTCACCCACACGATTCTCATGGCCCACCTCTCCTTCTGTGGGCCCAACGTCATCCACCACTTCTTCTGTGACGTCCAGCCACTGCTGACGCTCTCCTGCTCTGACACCTCTGTCAATGAGCTTTTGGCCTTCACAGAGGGCTCCTTGGTGATCATGAGTCCCTTCATCTTGATCATTGTCTCTTACGTCCACATCACCTGTGCCGTTCTGAGGGTCCCTTCTTGAGGAGGCAGGCACAAGGTCTTCTCCACCTGTGGGTCCCACCTCACAGTTGTGGCACTCTTCTATGGGACCATAATATTCGTGTACATTCGCCCCTCATCCACCTACTCAGTGACAAAGGATCGTGTGATCACTGTCATCTACACAGTGGTTACCCCCATGCTGAATCCTTTTATTTATAGTCTTAGGAATAAGGACATGAAGCAGGCCTTGAAAAAGCTGATCAGGAGAGTAGAATAGCAAAACCCATATATGGTACTTCTCAGCATTCATTCATTCAATAAGAACCCATGAAACACCTGCTATGTGCCAGGAACTGTACTTAATGATTAAAATATTGCAAAGATACCTCAATCATAGCTCTGTCTTCAAAGTTAATCACAGTCCAGTGAGGGGGAATGAGACAATTACAATAGAAGGTTATTATACTTCTTGGTAAAAATAATATGAGACACAGATATTGATGCCTTTCTGTATTAGACACATAGTTTGCCTTTTTCTCTTGCAGTCTCTGTCTCATGTTTGTCACAGATGTGACCAATGTTGTGTAAAATATCCTGATGAAAAGCAGGAAAAACTTCTGTAGGGATTTTTTTTTAATCCATTAGGATATGGGTCACCTCCTAAGAAGCTTCAGTAAGTCAATGTCCTCATCATATGAGTTAATCATCTTAGGCACAATCCCCTTGGGTCTAGCTAGTAGATTTTCTTGTTACTTTTAGAATTGCTCATAACTTCCCCAAAGCTGTTCACATATTTTTCAGAGAAAGCAGCTTCACCAATATGGTAATAAGACCCTAAGATTATGCCGTCAAGCACTTACGTTACAACACAGTCCCACAAATTGTGACCATAATCAAGCCACAAAGTCTACTGACGTAGACAATTTTCTTCACCTACATAATGCATACAAAAAGTAATCTCACCATGTGGTTGTGGGTGTCAAAGGAAAAATTCCAAATTTAACAACTTTTGATTATTTACTTAACCCCTCTGAGCTTCTGTTCCCTAGTTCTGAAATTATACTGCTTGTACTGGAGGCCCAAATCCACCATCACCAACTCTGATCTTGGGCAAGTACATTAACCTCTCTGTCCCTCAGTTGTCATATGCAAAGTGGATTGTTGTGAGGATTGAATGATATAACAAGTGTCCTAAGATGTATACTATTTCTGTTTTAAGTATTTGGAATAGTGTCTTGCACATAGCAAGCTCCAAATAAATTTCAGCCATTACATCAAAAGTATATGAAAGTGTGTCTATAGACCCTTCCCAAATAACATTCGAAGTTTTGTAGTGAAGTGGGAAATAGTCATATTGTCATACATCCTCCAAGTGAGTTCAGTCTACGTGTCTCCTGAAACTATTTCAGTATTTCCAAGTGTTTCACTATAAATGATCCTGTCCTTAGGACCTTATAACTATGTTGTCAATATTTTTAAGAATTCCAGTGGGTACAGAGAAGGCCTCCCCAATATCCACAATAACAAAATGTCCCCCAGCCTCCTTTTTCCCTCCCTCCTCCCTCCATCCCATCTTCATTTCCAATAACGTTCAAATAATTCCTCTATCAAATAGAACCTTCATGAGGAATGTTGTTCAGCACTTCAAAGTTCTGAAATACAATCTAAAGCTGTGAGATATGAAGGAGACAAGTGAAGAAAAGATGGGGGACAAAAATATGACTTTACCCAGGAGGAACTAAGGGGACTGGATACAAAAGAGGGAGGGGGGAAATGTAGGAACCTTCCTGCAGAGGAAAAGAGAAGTTATGGCAGATGATTACATTGCTCTTCAAAGAGTACAAGCTTTCAGGGGCTCCTGGGTGGCTCAGTCATTTAAGTGTTGACTTCAGCTCAGGTCATGATCTCACAATTAGTGAGTTTGAGCCCTGTGTCGGGCTCTGTGCTGACAACTCAGAGCCTGGAGCCTGTTTCAGATTCTGTGTCTCCCGCGTTCTCTCTCTCTCTCTCTCTCTCTCTCTCTCTCTCTCTCTCTCTCAGCTATAAGATGAGTAAGTTCTGGGATCTAACGTACAGCCTGGTGATGACCGTTAACAATATCGAATTATGTATTTGCAATTTGCTGAGAGAGTAAATAATCTTAAGCATTCTCACCACAAAACAGAAATGGTAACTCTCAATTGATGGATGTGTTTATTGTGGTCATCATTCCACAAAGCATATGCATATCAAATCACCATAAATATGTACAATTCTATAAGTCTAAAATTAGAAAGATTCTGATTTCCAAAATGAAAAGCCCCAACGATGTTACATAGGACACTGTGAACCTTTCTTACACATTGGTGAAAAAGAATGACCTGTAGCTACAACTTTCCATATGAATGAATGGCAACAACATAAAATTGAATATGGATGGACCTAGAGAGCATTACGCTAAGGGAAATAAGTCAGACAGGGAAAGACAAATACCATATGATTTCACTTATGTGTGGAATCTAAAAAGCAAAACAAATGAATAAACAAAGGAAAAGCAGAATCAGACTGTAAATACAGAAAACAAACTGATGGCTGTCGGGGGGAGGAGACTGGGGAGTGGGCAAAATGGGTGAAGGCAAGTAGGAGGTATAGGCTTCCTAAAGTCATGGAATGAATAAAAGGTACAGTGTAGGGAATGTGTGGTATTGTAACAGCATTGTATGGTGACAGATGCTAGCTTCACTTGTGGTGACCACGGCATGACGTATAGATTTGCTGAATCACTGTGCTGTACCCCTGAAACTAATGTAACATCATGTGCCAACTATATTCAAATAAAAATGTTTTAAAAAAACATAAAATTGGGGCGCCTGGGTGGCGCAGTCGGTTAAGCGTCCGACTTCAGCCAGGTCACGATCTCGCGGTCCGGGAGTTCGAGCCCCGCATCGGGCTCTGGGCTGATGGCTCAGAGCCTGGAGCCTGTTTCCGATTCTGTGTCTCCCTCTCTCTCTGCCCCTCCCCCGTTCATGCTCTGTCTCTCTCTGTCCCAAAAAATAAATAAACGTTGAAAAAAAAAATTAAAAAAAAAAAAAACCATAAAATTTAGTGAAAGAAGCTAAATGATTCCATTCATGTAAAAGACAAGAAGAGGCAAATATAAACAATACATGATTTTCACACATAGACATAACTGGTAAAACCATAAGAAAAGTGTCCCATGTGTTTTATATACTCATTTTTATATATGATTTATTTTGCAATTTATAAAATTTAAAGGAATTTTGCGTGCAGAAGCCTCTATTACTTCAGTAGATTTTTATAGATGAGCCATCTCTCTGCCTTCTAGAGTCACAGGAAACACATCTGTTCATAGAACAGTAAGAATCTGAAGACAATGTGTAGCCCACCCTACATCAAACCTGTCCAATTCACTTATTATTATTATTTTCTGAGAAATAATGGGGTTTCTTTAAGAGGATTAGAATCTGATTAGAGTACACACTCCTTGGCAGATTAGGGTGGGGGGAGAAGGCAACCCCTCCCCTGCTTGTGCCCAGGGCAAGGGCACCAGGTGTGGTACTCTCAGGAGTCACAGACCTGGTCACTCTGAGACAAAAGTGCTCCTGACACTATTGGGACTCACAAATCCAAGGCCCAGAAGGGCCAGCTCGGAGTTTGGACATTTGCCCCATTTTGTCTCTAACTAGGAGGTTGGGGATTAGGTCCCAGGAGATACTCCATGTGAAAAGCCCACAGCTCCTCCTGGTTCCTGTTCCTGAGGACAGGTTGCTCCAGCCCCAAATCTTTAGTCCATGCTGCTGTTACAGAGAAGGAAACAAACTGAGGTTGTAGCAAGTCCTCTTGAAGAGAAGAAGGAAAGGCAAACCAAACTGGCAAGGCAGACAAAACATCTAGTGATGGGGACGGGGCGCCTGGGTGGCTCAGTCGGTTAAGCGGCCAACTTCGGCTCAGGTCATGATGTCGCGGTCTGTGAGTTCGAGCCCCGCGTCGGGCTCTGTGCTGACAGCTCAGAGCCTGGAGCCTGTTTCGGACTCTGTGTCTCCCTCTCTCTGACCCTCCCCCATTCATGCTCTGTCTCTGTCTCAAAAATAAATAAACGTTAAATTGTTAAAAAAAAAAAAAAATATCTAGTGATGGTGACAAAATGTGAGGATGATCAGAATTTCCAGGTAAGACCTGAGAGGGTAGAGGTGGGAGGCATTGGTCACACACAAACACCTCCTCCCCTATTCCTTCCTCCTTTCCTGTCCCTTCCTCACTCTCAGCCAAGTAGAACCTGGCTCTCTTAACCACCATGAGAAAAGCTTTGATTTGATATCCATGAATTCCCTGAGTGTCCAGCCTGAAGTTAGTGCAAGTGGTCCCCAAGCCCCCGGCAGTGGCCAAGACATGGTAGCTGTGCAATAACAGTGCTGAGAACCCCTGGATTGTGCATAGACAATTCACTCCCAACCCACTGGATTGTGAATGGCTTCTGGAATCAGTCTATACCACCATCCAAGGAGTGAAATAATCTCCCCAACAATTAACAGGTCAACAAGTCTTATCTCTCTTTTTTTTTTTAATTTAAGACTCAGAGGTATATGCTATTTAGATTTATTTAGGCTCATTTTACAATTCAGGTTCTAGAAGGTAAATGATTTGACCGAGATGGTATGCCTGGGATTCAAACCTGGGCCTATACATGTCACAAGTCCAAATGGATGCTCTGTCATGGTACTACTAGGTCAGAACCATTGCCATCCAAGGTCACAATGATGATATTGGTGACTATGGTATTTACAACTCTATGAAACTTTACAGTTTTCAGAGCTCAACTTCCCACAGACAGGGACCAAGAAAAGTCCAATTTTCTCAGGACTGAGGGAGTTTCCTGGGAGTGAGGTGCTCAGTTTTGAAAGCAGAAAAGTCCTGGATAAACACAGAGGACTAGTTGGTCACTCCAGAAGGCACCTTTCTTCTGTTAAATCCATCAGGAGTAAACAAAAATCTCATGAAAACCTACTATTTGACAAGCAGTTGATATAAGTCAGTCACTGTTCTAGCTCTTTACAATCCTTACCTAATTTAATCCTCAACAAAGTTCTGATTTCGGCATTATTACTCTCATTAAGCAGGTGCAGAAACTGAGGCCAGAAAACCGTGTAGACCTGTTCAACATCACAGCGCACAAGGAGGCTGGTGGCCCAATGAAGGTTTGTCAGACCCAGAGGCAACGTATCTCATCACCACATCATGACATTCGCACAGGCTGGCGCTGACTGTGTGTGTGTTCATCTTTCCATACCATCCAAATGCACAACATAAAGTCTGTCTTTGGGATTTTCCATCCAAAGGTCCTGAAAAAACCTTTAACTGATTCTGGTATTTTCATGCTTTCAACAGTCTTATATGTTAGGTTTATGTCCACATCTTACAGGTGAAGAAAATGAGACTCAAAGGTTACAGATAATTTACCCAAAATATAAAAAGCAATGAGGGTTGAGAGAGAGATGACTCTCCTTAACAACTGTGTAGTAAATGCAGATCCTCAAGAGATCCTATTCAGGCCTCACAAGCATATGAGACTGATATTTTCACTTTTTTAAAAAGGTGGAGAGTGGACTAAAACCTAGGAAGTTTCTTCTTAGCTAAGCTCCAGTTCAACCTCATCCAGGAGGTCTACAAGACAACTCTGAGACGCTAAAATGCAAAGTTCACTCCCAAGATCGCCCACTGTCGCTGTCCACAGTTCTCGGCCCTGTACGTGCTTACAACCCACCATGAGAGACAGGAGTGCATTCTTGTGACCTTTGAAAAGAACACAGAAAACAGAGGAGAGGCTTTGAATGATATAACCTTTTGGAGTCTATGTACATTTAAGCAAGAACCTGTTCTACTTTAAATGGCAATTAAAAACCAAACCAGCGTCTCTGACTTCCTGCTTCTGGGCTTCTCTGCACACCCTGAGCAGCAGCCTCTCCTGTTCGGACTCTTCCTGGGCATGTACCTGGTCACCGTGTTGGGGAACCTGCTCATCATCATGGCCATTGGCTCTGACCAGCACCTCCACACCCCCATGTACTTCTTCCTGGCCAACCTGTCCTTCGTCGAGACCTGCTTCACCTGCACCATTGTCCCCAAGGTGCTGGCGAACATCCTGACACAGCGCCACGCCATCTCCCACACTGGGTGCCTCGTGCAGATGTACTTCTTCATGGCGCTGACCCTGCTGGATGACTTCCTGCTGGCCGTGATGGCATATGACCGCTACGTGGCCATCTGCCTTCCTCTCCACTACACCACGATCATGTGTCCCCAGCGCTGCCTGCTGCTGGTCGCCGCATCCTGGCTCTGCTCCCACCTCCTGGCCTCCTCGCTTACCCTCCTCATGTCTCAGTTCTCCTTCTGTGCCTCTCATGCCATCCCACACTTTTTCTGTGATGTACCCCCACTCCTCAAACTTGCCTGTTCAGACACCCAGATCTTTCAGGTCACGATGTTAACTGAAGCAGTTCTCTCTGGCACGATTCCACTCACCTGTGTCCTGGTCTCTTATGCCCACATCATGCACACAGTTCTCAGGATTCCCTCTGCTGGGGGGAAACACAAAGTCTTCTCGACCTGTGGCTCTCACCTGTCAGTGGTTACTCTCTTCTATGCGACACTCTTTCTGGTGTATTTCCAACCCTCATCCTCCTACTCCGCAGACACCGGAATGGTTGTATCTGTGATATATACGATGGTCACCCCCATGCTGAACCCCTTTATCTACAGCCTGAGGAACAGGGACATGAAGGGGGCTCTGTGGAGACTCTTTGGCTGGGGAAGATGTTCTCCTCAGTAAAGGGTCCTTCCTCAGACTGGGAGCTCAGGCTCTCTGAAATGCCTTCTCCCTGCATTTCCCCACTGTAATTTTGAAAACTCAAGTTCAAGCAAGATGGATGCCCAACATCACAACCAGGTTTAACAAACAGAGAATGCCTCACTGGCCAGAATTACAATCAGAGATACTGGAAAAGGACAGAACTGCACCCCTGGAAGATGAGTGGCCAGTAATCCCTACAGGGTGACTTGACTAGTGGTATAGGTGTCCAAGCAGATCCAAGCCAGAGAGTAGGAATCACCAAGAATGACACCAGACAGAATTCGGGTGCTGGGAGGAAGCCAGGTAGAAGCAGCTCAGCCTGGGACTAACAGGTCCCACTCAGCTACAAGAAATGCTCACAACCAGGAAGGCTCAAGTGCTTGGAGTTTCAAGGACCATTTCCAAGCCCAGCTTTGGAAACAATTCACTGATAGGGACTAACCTACCCATGGAGAAGGCTGCACCAAGAAGACATGCTATTTGCTGGGACTAAGAAGACAAGAATCATTTGAGGAGAAGAAACTAGGCACCGACACTTCAGAGGACTGGCCCCAAATCACACATCAGGGATCAGATCTAAGATTCTGACAGAGAGTAATTATTACTTATGGACAAGTCCTTGATTCTTTGGTATTTAAATTCTAGTTTATTTCATTTGTCTCAACTACAGAATAATCCATGCTCATTATAGTAAATTTGTAAAACATGAATAGCAAAAAAGAAAACACTCACTATCCCTCCATATAAAGAAAGCCACTGATAAGATTTCACAGTATTTCTCACCTATCTTTTTCTAATGACTTTTTGTCTTTACTTTGTTGAGAAAATACTGCTGGTACAATTATATATACTTTTTTGCTTAATCTTATAACATGAATTGTCTCCATATTATTATGTCTTCCTGAACATTTGGCTCTCTGAGAATACATTATAAAAAATGCCCATGATGTATATGGCATTTCACCATTGTTGGATGATTAGGGGGATGAAAGTTTCTAAGCTTTCACTATTACAAATAATGATGCAAAGAAAGTCTCCAAAAAGAAATTATTTTCATATATCATATTTAATATTTTTAAAAGTAGAATATCTATGGGACACCTCGGTGGCTCAAGTCAGTGAGTGTCTGACTTCAACTCAGGTCATAATCTCACAGTTCATGAGTTCAAGACCCACATCTGTGCTGACAGCTCAGACCCTGGAGCCTGCTTCGGATTCTGTGTCTCCCTCTCTCTCTCCTCCTCCCCTCCCTCACTCTAGCTCTCTCCCTCTCTGTGTCTCTCTCTCTCTCTGCCTCCCTCTCTCTCAAAAATAAACATTTAAAAAAAATTTTAAAGATTCTCTATCTCTCCCTCTGCCCCTCTCCACTGCTCATGCTCTCTCTCTCAAAAAAAAAGAAATAGATAGATAGATAGATAGATAGATAATAGATAAAGTAAGTAGGATATCTAAGTAGTACCTTTACAGGACCATTTATTCAGCCAGCAAAAATTCCCAAATGAGAGTGCCCTTTTGTCTACATCTTCTCCATATTTTGATGTTCACATTGTATCCTTAATTACAAATGATAGGATAGCCAAAATGGTATCTCCTTGCTTTACTTTTAATTTCTTTGACTGTTGGCGAAAGCACTATTTTCCTCAGTCTGTTAACCATTTTTTTCCATTTCACTCTTTTCTTTTTCTTTTTAAAAAAATTGTTTTCAATGTTTATTTATTTTTGAGAGACAGAGAGAGAGAGAGAGAGCATGAGCAGGGAAGGGGCAGAGAGAAAGGGAGACACAGAATCCGAAGCAGGCTCCAGGCTCTGAGCTGTCAGCACAGAGCCTGACACGGGGCTCAAACTTATGAACGATGAGATCATGCCCTGAGCCTAAGTCAGACACGTAACCAACTGAGCTACCCAGGTGCCCCATCTTTTTTTTTTTTTTTTTTTTTTTGAGAAAGAGTGAGCCTGATTGTGAGCAGAGAGGCAGAGACAGAGGGAGAGAGAGAGAATCACAAGTAGGCTCCAACCTTCCAGCACAGAAACTGATGTGGGACTTGATCTCAGTAACCCTGATTTCATGACCTGAGCCAAATTCAAGAGTCAGATGCTTAACTAACTGAGCCACCAAGGTGCCCCTATTCCTTTTTTAACTGAAGTGTAGTTGACTGGGGCGCCTGGCTGGCTCAGTGGGTGGAGCATGCAACTCATGATCTTGGGGTCATAAGTTCGAGCTCCATGTAGTGTATAGAATTACTTTATGATATACATTTTTAAATCTTTATTTATTTGAGACAGAGAGAGAGCAGGAACAGGGAGAGACAGAAAGAGACACAGAGAGAGAATGCCAAGCAAGCTCTGTGCTATCAGCACAAAGCCTGATGAGGGGTTTGATCTCATGAATCATGAAATCATGATCTGAGCTAAAATCAGGAGTCAGATGCTCAACCGACTGAGTCACTCCCATACCCTTTTACTTTTAAGTAAAATCTTCAGAAAGAAAAAATGAGCATAGATAGAAGTACACTTGACATGTAATATAATAATATTGCTTTCAGGTGTACAACATAGAGATTTGACAATTATATACATCACAATATGCTCCCCACAATAAGTGTATATTTGGGTGTTAGGAAACTCAGCTAGGAATAATCTTAGGAGTAAAAGATATCATAATGGCTATTAGAAAAATTTTTTATATGAATGAAAACCAGTTATGATGGAAAGAGCCCAAATATCCATCAACTGATGAATGGATAAAGAAGATGTGACATATATATATACACATACACATATATATGTATATATATACACATATATAATGAAATATTACTCAGCCATCAAAAAGAATGAAGTCTTGTCATTTGCAATGACATGGACGGAGCTAGACTGTATTATGCTAAGTGAAATAGTAAATCAGTGAAAGACAAATATATGATTTCACACACATGTGGAATTTAAGAAACAAGACAGATGAACATATGGGGCAGGGAGGAGTGAAGAGAGGGGAAAATACCATAGAAGATTCTGAACGACAGAGAACAAACTGACGATTGAGGGAGGGAGGTGGTTGGGAGATGGGCTAGATGGGTGATGGGTATTGAGGGCACTTGTGATGAGCACTGGATGTTGTATGTAAGTGATGAATCACTGAATTCAACTCCGGAAACCAATATTGCACTGTATGTTAACTAACTGAAATTAAAAAAAACAATTATGAAACATTATTTACAGGAAATTCTTCACAGGAAACTTACAGTTCTTACAGTTACATGCAAATATTAGAAAGGAAAAGGCTGCAAAATAAGCTTAGAATCCATCTTAAAAAGAACAATAAAATCAGTCCAAGGAAGAAAACAGATGACAGAAAAATACAACAAAATAGAAAAAAAAACATACGATAGAGAAGACCAACAAAGCTAAAAGATTATTTTTTGAAAAGATCATTTATATTCCTCTGATGAAAATGGTCAGATGGGGAAAACACCAATCATCAGTAACAAGAATGAAGAAAGTGACATTACCTCTGATATTAAATAAAGAGGATATTATGAACAATGTTAAAGTTTATTTATTCTGGGGGGGGGGGGGGCGAATCCCAAATAGGCTCCATGCTATCAGCGCAGAGCCTGACATGGGGCTCAATCCAACGAAGCACAAGATGATGACCTGGGCCAAAATCAAGAGCCAGACAGTTAACCGACTGAGCCACCCAGGTGCCCCACAATGATATATAAATTTTAACGTTTATTTATTTTTGGGACAGAGAGAGACACAGCATGAACGGGGGAGGGTCAGAGAGAGAGGGAGACACAGAATCGGAAACAGGCTCCAGGCTCTGGGCTCTGAGCCATCAGCCCAGAGCCTGACGCGGGGCTCGAACTCACGGACCGCGAGATCGTGACCTGGCTGAAGTCGGATGCTTAACCGACTGCGCCACCCAGGCGCCCCAAATTTTAAATTTTAGATTAAACTCAAATTTCTAGAAAAATATAACTCATCAAAACTAATTTAGTAAGAAATAGAAAACTGGAATAGACATATCACCATTGAAGAAGCTGAGTGTGTAGGCTTTCCTCAAAGAAAGTTTCAGGCCCAAATGTCTGTAAGAGTGAGTGTCTATACACAATCCAACCAGGAAAATATTTCAGGCTTCCAAACCCTTTCAAAAAAATTAGAGAGGCACCGGGCTGGCTCATGTTGGGTGTGGAGCTTAATTAAAATTTAAAAAGATATGTTATATTAAAATTAAAAAAAAAGAAAATGAGGAATATTCACTCAATTCCCTTTATGAGATTAGCACAACATTCATACCAAAAAGTGACAGGAACATTGCAAAAAAAATTACCATTACAAGTTGATCTCCATGAAGATAAATGCATCAACAATTTTATAAAATAAACATACCAATTCAAACTAAAATATTAGCAATGCGATCACAACAATGCAGAGACAATAAGATATATCATTACCAAGTTGAGTTTTCCTAGGAAGGTATGGTTGATTTAACACTCAAAAGTCAATCAAAGTAAGTCACCATATTTACAAAGCAAAGGACAAAAATCATTAGATGCAAGAACATTTCAAAAGATGGAAGAAAAAAGAAAAAACATGTCATACAATTCAACATCCACTCACCGAAAAGTCCTCCTAGCAAAATGTGGATAGAAGAAAACTTTTTTAATCTCAAAAAAAAATTGCCTTTTTGCAAACACACAGCACATACAATATATAAAGCTTATACATTTAAATCTCTGCTGTCTAAATGGGGAACAAGACAGAATACCAGCTCTCACCACAGCTAGCCCACACTTCACCTGAGGTCCCACCCACTGCAGGAGAGGAAAAAAATAAGATTTAAACTCTGTAAAGGAGGAAACAAGGCTGCATTTTGTTTACAGATGATATTTCCGTATAATTGCAATTCAGAAGAGTCTATGGAGCAACGATTTGTTTAATAATTAGCTATATTGATGTAAAAACAAATAAATATAGACACCTGCACACACATACACACACACTTCATAACATACACAAAAATCAATTCCAAGTGTACCAAAGAACTGATTGGGAAGAGCATTATTATAAAGTTTTTAAAAGAGAATGGTGTAAAATGTCTGCCTCAACTCAGGAAAGAAAGGGCTTCTTCAACTAGACACAAATAAAACGCTAAGGGAAAAAAATTATACACACACACACACACACACACACTTGAATTCAATCAGTTAAAGTAAAAATATTTATTTAGCAAACAGCACTATAATGAGTGAAAAGACAAACCACCAAGATATAATATTTATAATGCATAAATCAACAAAAGGCTAGTATCTAGAATAAATAAATAGCTCTAAATAGTTCTACAAATACATTAGAATATAACAAATAACTAAACGGAAAAATGAACAAAACTTTAAACAAGCAGTTTCAAAATAAGGAAATGAAAATACTAGTAAGTATTTACAGGGTCCTCCATCTCATGATTAATCACTGATACATAAAATCAAAGCATCAGGAGATGTCCCCCAAAGCACACCCAACATGATGACCACAACGGAAAAGGCTGAAACCACCAAGAGTTATCAAGGATGTGGTGCAGCCAGCACTCGCACACACTGCTGATACAAGTGCAACTTGACACAATTTCTTTGGAAGTCAACTTGATGTGTGCACTAAATGGGGGGATATGGACATCTCAGATCCCAGCAGTGCCACTCCTAGGCATGTCCACGACAGAAAGGAATGCGTGTGCACACCAAGAAACATGTACAAGAATGATCATCCTAATATCATTCCTAACAGCCACAAAGCCAACTATTCCTTCAACCTTACAGTGTGTGAGTAACACACACGGTTACAGTGGAGCAACTCACCTCGATGGTAATGAACAGACTGCCACTACATACACCTATCTAGATGAATCTCACACAAGTAAAATTTCGAAGAAGCCAGAAACCAGAATACATAATGAGTGAGTGTGTTTACTAAACTTCAGAAACAGGCAAAGATAAAATAAACTGTTAGAAAGAGGATAGGGATTATTTTTCTCTGAGAAGGAGAGAAAAGTAATGATTTAGCAAGATACACAAAACGAGCTTCAGATGTGCTGGCAATGTTTTACTTCTAAATTTGGGAAGTGATACATAGGTGACTGCTTTCTAATAATTTCCCGGGTGCAAGGTTTCTGTTTTCTGCAGTTTTCTGTATGTGTTACTCTATGCTGATAATTTTTTTACGTCTATCCATCTTTATTTTATTATTTTTTATTATTTACTTTTTTAGAGGGAGAGTGACTGGGGAAGGACAGAGAGAGAGAGAGAGAGAGAGAGAGAAAGAATCCTAAGCAGGCTCCAACAGCACAAAGCCTGACATGGAGCCTGATCAAATGACCCTGGGATCATGACCCAAGCTGAAATAAAGAGTTGGAGCCTCAACCAACACACCCATCCAGGCACCCGATTAATTTTTTTAAACACAACAATTACTACTATGTAGGCACCAGAATATCTATCTACATTTCTATCATAAAAAATCTCTCATGAGAGAAGGATTTTCTGTATGTTCTCAGTGAACTCATTGAGCAACAAAACATGATCCGAATTTACACAAGAGTATTTACATTCTCAACTAGTTGTACTCAGTGGGAATATGCATTCATTCTGTCGTGGAAGTGCCATGTGTTTGATTATGGAATGCTACCCCAGAATCCACTGAGAGAATCACAGACAACGTACACACACAGTAATTCCCAAGCCAGAAGTTCTGAAACTGAAACGTCAGCAGGCAGCAAGGGTGTAGAGTGAGGGGTGTATGAGACGACACTGAACGGGAACGCCCTGTGGTTACAGGCGTCCCATGAACAAATGTGGAAGAATAATGCAGACCAATATAAGCGATGTACAGAAGAATATAAAAAGTATAATTCCATTCGCATAAATGACAAGAACAGGCAAATTTAGAGTAAACCATACAGTTCAGACATCTATGCGTGTTGGTCCTCAAACTGGCCACAGTACACAGAGGGCAGGGACAGAACAAGGAAAGAGGCAGGCCACTCTGGATTAGTAGGGAGCAGTGCTAATAAGCAAGGGAACTTACGCACAAGGCATGTGTCTTGGGCACCCCAAGACAAGTTGATACCCACACCCGCCTGCCAGAATCCTAAATGTTTATACAGAGAGAGGCCTCATAGGGGTTCAGTCACTTCGCCCTCCAGAAGGCCTCAACAGCACCTTGCTCTCTCAGGGCTGTGACCTTGACAACACCGGCTCCCACTGTGGGAACGAGGGCAGAGCTACATTCCGAGGAGAGGAGAGGTGAGGAGCCTCCCATTACCTGGGGACAACTTATGGATCCAATGGTGGTCACATCTTCAACAACGCACATGTGGCAAAGCTATAAAGAACAGAAAGAAATAGTACACATATTCACAATGGTTATTTCCTCAAAAAGGGGAAGAAAGGATATGATTAAACACACGTACACACAGGGCTTCTACAAGATTGAACTATATACCACTGAAGCTGAGTGGTGGGAGAGTGGTCAGTAATTTTATTATCACTCCTTCAACAGCACATACACGTTTTATAAGCTTTTTTATGTAAGGTAAAATTACAACAAAAGATAAATATATTCAGAAACTGTATCCCAAGCCTGATGTAGAGACCACATAGTGCTTATATCTCTGTTCTCTGGAGTCAGAGAAAATAGGAATATTCCTGCTACTATTTCTACTATATGACAATTGAAGGTGTTGATTGTGCTATTTTATCTACATTTTTCCCCTTGTTTTCTAGGACATACTGCATTCCATCCATGGGGACAGGGTTCCAATTAGAAAAGTATGACTCCATGATAGAGCCAGACCCCGGTCAGGATCAGGGCTATGAGGATGGATCCAAGCAGCACGTCACCCCAGGGAAAACCAGGAAGGCCATCTGGTCATCCGAACGGTCTTATCACTGACACTGCTGGGACTCAGGGGACCACGAAGCAGAAGGGCCAGCTGGGAGGTTGGACAATCGCCCCATCTAGGCTCTAACTAGGAGATCTGGGAATGGGTCCCAGGAGACACTACCTGTGAAAAGTCAGCAGCCCCTCCTGGCTCCTGTGCCTGACATGTCACCAAGGACCTGAGTCTCCAGTCCGTGCTGTTCCTACAGACAGGGAAGGGCTCAGTGACTCTAGCCATGTCTTCTCAAAGAGTCAGTGGGAGAGCAAACCCAATCTCCTTCCTGGAAGTGTCAGAGACTGAGGCTGGCCAGCATGTCCAGGTAAGAACTGAGGCATATGGATGGGGAATGAACGGTCCACCTAAGGCCCCTTGTAAGCATGCTTCCGCGCGCACACACACACACACGTGCGTAGCAATTTGGCTTCTCCTTTTGCTTTTTTCCTCTCTATCCTATACCTGTATCTGCCAATCGATTTCTGGCTCTTCTGATCACCTTCTCTGGTGTCCTTCATGTCCCTGATGGTCCTCTCTGAAGTCACTGAAGAGAATGGTCTTCAGACCACCCTTCCCCAAGCCCCACCTGTGACGTTCACATTGCACCTAGGCAACAATAAGCACACTTCCCTCTCAGTCCACTCAGCAGGTGTGGGTCCAGAATCTCTCTCGGCCACCACCCCAAATCACTTCTTCACAACCCTTCTCTTTCTAAAATGTTGAGCCAGCAAATAACTATTTCAGATACACTCATTTATTCCCATTCTTCCACTAATAATTTGAGGGGCTCTGATGATTCAGTTATTTAACCAAGTTTACACATGGCTTTCAGATGCTAAAACAAATGCTTTGCATTGACATTTCTGAGGCATAACCCTTCAAAGGTGGTAGTGCTTCTGCTGATGTTAAAGGTGGTGATGGTGGTGGTGACATTGGGTGTTGACATCTCACAACTGACAAGCCCAATCTGCAGACATTGACCAGAACACAACAACCACAAAACACCCTGTACGGCTTGGCTCACCTTGTACAAGATGACTGCTGTTTTATTAAAAACAGCAGTAACAATGCTAAATCCTATTTACTGAGCACTTGCTATGTGCCACCCTTGGTTTAAATAGTATACCATAATTTCTAATCCAACTTAATCCTCATAACCACTATATGCAGTAAACTCAATTGTTACTGCATTTAAACAGATGTTGAAACTAAAGCCAAATAAGGTTCCATGACCTTCTCAAAGTCACATCAAGAGTACAGATTGGGGAATGCATTCCAATTCCTGAGGGTATATTATGTTTTTATCACAGCACTAAATAAACATGACATTAACCCGTGCTGCCACTGACTGTTCATCACATTTGTTTCTCCACACCATCAAACAGGAACATGGGAATTTCTCATCTTGATTGCACATCATGATTGATAAGGAAACTTCAACGGATTCCAGCCTTTGGTCCCTTCAACAGACCTCTCAGGTAGGGCTAGTATCTATCATACAGAGGAAGGAAGGAAGGCTCAAAGGGAGAAAACAGCCCCCAAAGTTAAAAGGCATGTGGGGAACAGAGCCATCAAGCACAGCATGCTATGCTTTTCCGTGACATTCTATGTCTCCGCTTCACATTCCAGCAACTGCTACTAACAGAGACAGGGGCATCACCACCCTCAATAGTAACCTGCCCTCCATACATATCATCTCAGTCATAACTTCAATGACTCCATGAAAGTGTTGCACATAGTCCAAATGAGGTAACACACATTCAGAGTTAAGTGGCCAACCAGGGTCAGACCAAGAATAAGAAACAGAGAATAGATTCCCACCCCATCTCCAGGATGCCAAAGCCCAGAAGATGAAAAGAAAGGTGTTGATGGTGAGGAGAATGAAAATGATATGCCCTGAATGATAGAGTGCTTCCCAGTTTCCAATGTTCTCACGTCCACGGTGACCCATTGGAATGATCTTCAAAGACAAAGGGCTCCAGAGCACTCCATACACCTGGAGACCCCTGGACTCAGCTGGCTCCTCTCTGGAGAAGCCATTCCTCTTCAATCTCCCTCAATATGCCCCCGCACACTTGCACACATGCACACAGGCACTCCATGAGTCCATGAAATCCTAGTAGATGCATGATCCCAAAAGTAGCTCCAAAAAAGAGATAATCCAAAGTGGTTGCTCTGTGTTTACTATAAAAGGAATTAAAGGTGAAGCAGTTCTTTCCAGTGAATCCCCATTCAGTATCAGACAATCCATGGCAAAAACTTGCCACATTACAGAAATCTAGAATGCAGACTACGGCCCCACTCTGACACCTCACTACCATAGACCACAGTCCTCATATCTGCAAACCTGCACTTATAGCTGCTAGTGAATCTCAGAGACCTTTCAAAGTATAGAGAAAACAGACCAGTAGCAAACTGTACTAGTCAGAGCTTAATTTCATTTAAGCAAGATTCTGCTCCAATTTCTCTCCTTGAAGGAAATCAGCAACCAAACCAGCGTCTCTGACTTCCTGCTTCTGGGCTTCTCTGCACACCCTGAGCAGCAGCCTCTCCTGTTCGGACTCTTCCTGGGCATGTACCTGGTCAGCGTGTTGGGGAACCTGCTCATCATCATGGCCATTGGCTCTGACCAGCACCTCCACACCCCCATGTACTTCTTCCTGGCCAACCTGTCCTTCGTCGAGACCTGCTTCACCTGCACCATTGTCCCCAAGGTGCTGGCGAACATCCTGACACAGCGCCACGCCATCTCCCACACTGGGTGCCTCGTGCAGATGTACTTCTTCATGGCGCTGACCCTGCTGGATAACTTCCTGCTGGCCGTGATGGCATATGACCGCTACGTGGCCATCTGCCTTCCTCTCCACTACACCACGATCATGTGTCCCCAGCGCTGCCTGCTGCTGGTCGCCGCATCCTGGCTCTGCTCCCACCTCCTGGCCTCCTCGCTCACCCTCCTCATGTCTCAGTTCTCCTTCTGTGCCTCTCATGCCATCCCACACTTTTTCTGTGATCTTCTCCCTCTCCTCAAACTTGCCTGTTCAGACACCCAGATCTTTCAGGTCATGATGTTTGCTGAAGCAGCCCTCTCAGGTGTGGTCCCTCTCACCTGTGTCCTGGTCTCTTATGCCCACATCATCCACACCGTCCTCAGGGTCCCCTCTGCTGGGGGGAAGCACAAGGTCTTCTCGACCTGTGGCTCTCACCTGTCAGTGGTTACTCTCTTCTACGGGACGCTCTTTCTGGTGTATTTCCAGCCCTCATCCACCTATTCAGCAGAAATAGGAATGGGGGCATCTGTAGTATATACGATGGTCACCCCCATGCTGAACCCCTTTATCTACAGCCTGAGGAACAGGGACATGAAAGGGGCCCTGTTGGGACTCTTTGACTCAGAAAGATGCTCTACTCAGTAGAGGGTCCTTCCTCAGACTGGAAGCTCAGGCTCTCTGAAATGCCTTCTCCCTGCACTTCCCCACTGTAATTTTGAAAACTCAAGTTCAAGCAAGATGGATGCCCAACATCACAACCAGGTTTAACAAACAGAGAATGCCTCACTGGCCAGAATTACAATCAGAGATACTGGAAAAGGACAGAACTGCACCCCTGGAAGATGAGTGGCCAGTAATCCCTACAGGGTGACTTGACTAGTGGTATAGGTGTCCAAGCAGATCCAAGCCAGAGAGTAGGAATCACCAAGAATGACACCAGACAGAATTTGGGTGCTGGGAGGAAGCCAGGTAGAAGCAGCTCAGCCTGGGACTAACAGGTCCCACTCAGCTACAAGAAATGCTCACAACCAGGAAGGCTCAAGTGCTCAGAGTTTCAGGGACCATTTCCAAGTCCAGCTTTGGAAACAACTCACTGATAGGGACTAACCTACCCATGGAGAAGGCTGCACCAAGAAGACATGCTATTTGCTGGGACTAAGAAGACAAGAATCATTTGAGGAGAAGAAACTAGGCACCGACACTTCAGAGGACTGGCCCCAAATCACACATCAGGGATCAGATCTAAGATTCTGACAGAGAGTAATTATTACTTATGGACAAGTCCTTGATTCTTTGGCTTTTAAATTCTGGTTTATTTCATATGTCTCACCTACAGAATAATCCATGCTTACTATAGTAAATTTGTAAACTATAAGAAATAGGAAAAAAGAAAACACACACTATTCCTCCATATAAAGAAAACCACTGGTAATATTTTACAATATTTTCTGCCTGTCTTTTTCTAATGACTTTTTGTCTTTACTTTGTTGAGAAAATACTGCTGGTACAAATATATATACTTTTTTGCTTAATCTCATGAGTTATCTCCATATTATTATCTCTTCCTGGACATTTGGCTCTCTGAAAGTACATCAGAATAAATATCCATAACATATACGGTATTTCACCATTGTTAAAGATTAGAGGGTTTCTAAGCTTTCACTATTACAAGTAATGATGCAAAGAACATCTCTGAAAAATATTTTCATGTGTTCATAATCTGTTATATTTAATATTTTTAAAAGTAGAATATCTAACCTCTATAGGACCCTTTATCCATTCTGCAAAAATTACCAAATGAGGGTGCCCTCTTGTCTACATGTTCTCCATATTTTGATGTTCACACTGTACCCTTAATTATAAATGATATGACAGCTAAATGGTATCTCCTTGCTTTAGTTTTAATTTCTTTGATTGTTGGTGAAGGCACTGTTTTCCACAGTCTGTTAACCATTTTCTTCCATTTCATTCTTTTATTTTTATTATTTTTTATTTTTTGAGAGAGAGAGAAAGCATGAGTGCAAACAGGAGAGGGGCAGAGAGAGACGGAGAGAGAGAATCCCAAGCAGGCTCCACACTGCCAGCACAGAACCTGATGTGGTGCTTGATCTCACCAACCCTGAGATCATCACCTGAGGCAAATTCAAGAGTCAGATGCTTAACCAACTGAGCCACTCAGGCATCCCTATTGTTTTTTTAACTGAAGTGTAGTTGACAAGGGCAATGCAAATCTTAATCTTGGGGTTCTAAGTTTGAGCCTCACATTTTGTACAGATATTACTTTATTACATACATTTTTAAATCTTATTTATTTATTTGAGAGAGAGGGAAAAAGCACAGGCAGGGTAAAGGCAGAGAGAGAAAGGGAGAGAGAGATGCCCAAGTAGACTCCATGCTATCAGCACAAAGCCTGATGCAGGGTTTTATCTCATGAACCAATGGATCATGACCTGAGCTGAAATCAAGAGTCCGACGCTCAACGAACCATGCCACCCTGGCGCCCTTTTACTTTTGCTTTAAAAGTAAAATCTACACAGAGAGTGGGGAGTCAAACCACAAGAGACTGTTAAATACAGAGAACAAACTAAGGGTAGATGGGGGGTGGGGGACAGTGAAAATGGGTGATGGGCATTGAGGAGGGCACTTGTAGGGATGAGCACTGGGTGTTGTATGTAAGCCAATCTGACAGTAAATTATATTCATAAAAAAAAAAGTAAAATCTTCAGAAAAGGGATGTCTGGGTGGCTCAGTCAATTAAGCATCTGACTCTTGGTTTGGGCTCAGGTCATGATCTAACAGTTCATGAGTTCGAGCACTGCACTGGGCTCTGCACTGACAGCACAGAACCTGTTTGGGATTTGTCTCTTCCTCTCTCTCTCCCCCTCCCCAACTCATGCTGTATCTGCCTCTCTCAAAATAAATAAACTTAAAAAAATTTTTTTTAATATCTTCAGAAAAAATGAAGCATAGACAGAAGTATACTTGACAGATAGTAGAATGATATTACCGTTAGGTGTAGGGGGGTGCCTGGGTGGCTCAGTCAGTTGAGCGTCCGACTTTGACTCAGGTCATGATCTCACAGTTTGTGGGTTCAAGCCCCGCGTTGGGCTCTGTGCTGACAGCTCAGGGCCTGGAGCCTGCTTCAGATTCTGTGTCTCCCTCTCTCTCTGCCCCTCCCCCGCTCACGCTCTGTCTCTCTCTCTCAAAAATAAAGATTAAAAAAAAAAAGACAGAATACCAGCTCTCACCACAGCTAGCCCACATTTTACCTGAGTCCCACCCACTGCAGTAGAGGGAGAAAAAAATAAAATATTTAAACCCTCTAAAGGAGGAAACAAGGTTGCATTTCAATTACAGATGATATTTCCATATAATTGCAATTCAGAAGAGTCTATGGAGAACCATTTGTTTAATAATTAGTTTCTTGATGTAAAAATAAATAAAATATAGACCCCCCCCTACACACACACACACACACACACACACACACATCACAAGATACACACACACATAAAAAAAAAATTCTCTAAAGAACTGATTGGGAAGAGCCAAATTATAAAGTTTTTAAAAGAGAATGTTGGGAAATGTCTCCCTGAACTCAGGGAAGAAAGGACTTTTACAAACAGACACAAGTAAAGTGCTTACAAGATAAAATATATATTGATGACTTCAATCAGTTAAAATAAAAATATTTTGTGTGTGTGTGTCTGTGTGTGTGTGTGTCTCGCATCCATGAAATACAGCCAGATCAACACTAAACCATCCTACACACCTAGTAAGCTGATTGGAGAATTAACACAACAATCTGCACAACCTGAACTATAGACTTCAGCAGGTATGTGGTGTGGAGAGGTAAACTTGGGGAGAGAGAAGCCGGTGGCAGGCAGGGAGCTGCTTTTGCAGGTGGAGAGAGGACTGAGACTGGGTGGGGGGAGAATACGGGAAAAGCACCCCTCCCCAAAAGCAGCTGGAGAGAAAGTGAAAAATTGGGAACAGCCACAGGGACTAAACTAAAATGGGAGAAAGGAGAAAGGAGAAAGGAGAAAGGAGAGGGTTTAAATTTCATTAAGACTGTAAACAAGGGGAGTGCAAAGTCTGCAACTCAACCGCTCAATACCTGGCGGTGCTCTGGTGGGAAAGGTGAATCCCCAGGAACAGAGTGGGGTCTGGGAGGTTCTGAGGCTACATGGGGAAAAGCAGTTCCACTGCTGGAAGGACACTTGGTAGAAACTGTTGAAGCCAGCTGGTCCCAGCAGACCCCGGAAGGCGGCCACATTAGCTGGTACTGGTGTTAAGGATGAAGCCTGGTCCCAGATGTGTGTCGTGATTTTCCATAATCTGTGAAAAGCTGCTGCTACACTATCTCGCAAACTTTTTCTGGGGCGGGCTGGCACCTGGCCACAGTCTCGGGGCTCCGGCAGCAGCAGGGTCCAGCAAGCGTTCCTGGGTACAGCTGACATTCGGCCATTGTTTGCCCATTGCTCAGTGAGATCCTCTCGCAGAGGGGAGGAACGGGTCAAAGCCACAGACCTTCAGAAGTAAGGGGCTGGGGAAAACAGCCGCATCTGAGACAAAACTCGGGAGAGAGGTACTGCCTGGGGCCTGATCACGGACAGTGTAAAAGCAGGGAGTGGACGAAAGGTGAAGACAGAGGACGGGTGCACGATTGCTGATCGGAGAGAACACTACCCATACTACACACTGGGTAGCTAGGGGACGCCATTTTCACCGCTCCAGGGCATATGCATACACACCTACTAGTGCCACAACAATCTACCCCAGCAGGCTAGCAGTGCCATCTAGTGGAGAACAGAGCCATTACACTGAGCCACGCCCAACTGGGCCAACCTCACTCTTTAAGAACACAAGTCTCACCGCCTGCTTAGTTTATGGACTACAGAGCGCTACATAGTCTGACTTCTAGGGGAAAATGAAGTAATTTCAGTCCGATTTCAATCTGTTAGCAGGTCCAACTATTCAACATTCTTTTCTTTTTCTCTTTTACACTACTTTTCTTTTTCTTGAATACAGAAAAAGAAAAAATTCATTTTTATTTTCATTTTTTATTAAAAATATTTTTCCTTATTTTTTTTACTATATTTTACTTTTGTGTAAACTTTTTCAAATTCTATCTTACTACCATCATTTTATTTTAGTCTACTTCAGTGTAGTCACTTTTTCAAATTTTCAAACGATTTCCTTTTTTTCTTTTTTTCTTCTTTTCATTTCTTTTCTTTTTCTTGAATGCAGAAAGAGAAAAACTTCATTTTTACATTTAATTTCTATCAAAAATATTTTTCTTTAACTTTTTACTATATTTTTTGCTTTTATGTAAATTTTTTCAAATTCTATTTTACATCCATCATTTTATTTTAGGCTACTACAGTGTATTCACTTTTTCAAATTTTCAAACGATTTATTTTTTTTCTCATTTTTCTTTTTAGTTTCTTTTTCTTGAATACAGAAAGAGAAAAATTCTTTTATTTTTAATTGTTATTAAAAATAGTTTGTTTTTTTTCTACTACATTCTTTACTTTTGTGTAATTTTTTTCAAATTCTATTTAACTCCCATCATCTTATTTTAGTCTATTTCAGTGTATTCATGTTTTCAAATTCTCAAACAATTTCCTTTCCCCCTTTTTTTCTCTAATCTGTCAAACCACTTTCAACACCCACAAAAAACACACCTAGGATCTAGCATCATTTATTAGATTTTCTGTGTGTGTGTGTGTTTTTAATTTTTTAATTTTAATACTTTTTATTTTAATTTTTCTACCTCATTAATTCCTTTTCTCCCTTCAAAATGACAAAACGAATGAGTTCACTCCAAAAGAAACAGCACAAAGAAACGACAGCCAGGGGTTTAAACAACCCAGACACAAGATAGATGTCTGAACCAGAATTTAGAAACGTGATAATAAGTATACTAGCTGGAGTCGAAAATAGATTAGAATCCCTTTCTGCAGAGATAAAAGAGGTAAAAAATAGTCTCAATGAAATTAAAAGTGCTATAACTGAGCTGCAATCATGGATGGATGCAGCAGCAGCAAGGATGGATGAGGCAGAACAGAGAATCAGCGATATAGAGGACAAACTTATAGAGAAAATGAAGCAGAAAAAAAGAGGGAGACTAAGGCAAAAGAGCACAATTTAAGAGTTAGAGAGATAAGTGACTCATTTAAAAGGAACAACATCAGAACCATAGGGGTCCCAGAAGAGGAAGAGAGAGAAATAGGGGTAGAAGGGTCATGTGAGCAAATCATAGCAGAAAACTTTCCTAACCTGGGGAAAGACACAGACATCAAAATCCAGGAAGCACAGAGGACCCCCATTAGATTCAACAAAAACCGACCATCAACAAGGCATATCATAGTCAAATTCACAAAATACTCATGCAAGGAGAGAATCATGAAAGCAGCAAGGGAAAAAAAAGTCCCTAACACACAAGGGAAGACAGATCAGGTTTGCAGCAGACCTATCCACAGAAACTTGGCAGGCCAGAAAGGAGTGTCAGGATATATTCAGTGTGCTGAATCACAAAAACATGCAGCCAAGAATTCTTTATCCAGCAAGGCTGTCATTCAAAATAGAAGGAGAGATAAAAAGTTTCCCAGACAAACAAAAATTAAAGGAGTTTGTGACCACTAAACCAGTCCTACAACAAATTTTAAGGGGAACTCTCTGAGGGGAAAAAAGATGGGAAAAAAAAAAAAAAAATATATATATATATATATATATATATATATATATATATATATGAAGTAACAAATATTAGAAAGGACCAGAGAACACCACCAGAAACTCCAACTCTACAAGCATCAAAATGGCAATAAATTCATATTTTTCAGTAGTCACTCTAAACGTCAATGGGCTCAATGCTCCAATCAAAAGACACAGGGTAACAGAATGGATAAGAAAACAAGATCCATCTATATGCTGTTTACAAGAGACCCACTTTAGACCTAAAGACACCTTCAGATTGAAAATAAGGGGATGGAGAACCATCTGTCATGCTAATGGTCAACAAAATAAAGCCGGAGTAGCCATACTTATATCAGACAATCTAGACTTTAAAATAAAGACTGTATCAAGAGATGCAGAAGGGCATTATATCATAATCAAGGGGTATCTCCAGCAAGAAGACCTAACAGTTGTAAACATTTATGCACCAAATGTGAAAGCACCCAAACATATAAATCAATTAATCACAAACATAAAGAAACCCATTGAGAGTAACACCATAATGGTAGGAGACTTCAACACCCCACTCACAGCAATGGACAGATCATCTAATCAAAAAATCAACAAGGAAACAATGACTTTGAATGACACACTGGACCAGATGGACTTAACAGATATATTCACAACATTTCATCCTAAAGCAGCAGAATATACAGTCTTCTCCAGTGCACATGGAACGTTCTGCAAAATAGACCATATACTGGGACACAAATCAGCCCTAAGTAAGTACAAAAAGATCAAGGTCATACCGTGCATATTTTCAGACCACAACACTATGAAACTCAAAATCAACAACAAGAAAAAATTTGGAAAGGTAGCAAATACTTGCAGACTGAAGAACATCCTACTAAAGAATAAATGGGCTACCCAAGAAGTTAAAGAGGAAATTAAAAAGTATATGGAGGTCAATGAAAATGATAGCACCACGACCCAAAATCTCTGGGATGCAGCAAAGGCGGTCTAAGAGGAAAGTATATAGCAATCCAGGCCTTCCTAAAGAAGGAAGAAAGATCTCAGATACACTACCTAACCTTACGCTTTAAGGACCTGGAAAAAGAACAGCAAATAAAACCCAAAACCAGAAGAAGACAGGAAATAATAAAGATTAGAGCAGAAATTAATGCTATCAACACCAAAAAAAAAAAAAAAAAAAAAACCAGTAGAACAGATTAATGAAACCAGAAGCTGGTTCCTTGAAAGAATTAACAGAATTGATAAACCACTAGCCAGTTTGATCAACAAGAAAAAGTAAAAGAACCAAATAAATAAAATCCAGAATGAAAGAGGAGAGATCACAACCAACACAGCAGAAATAAAAACAATAAGAGAATATTATGAGTAATTATATGCCAATTAAATGGACAATCTGGAAGAAATGGACAAATTCCTAGAAACATATAAACTACCAAAACTGAAACAGGAAGAAATAGAAAATTTGAACAGACCCATAACCAGTAAGGAAATCAAATTAATAATCAAAAATCTGCCAAAAAAACAAAAGTCCAGGGCCAGATGGCTTTCCAGGGGAATTCTACCAAACATTTAAGGAAGAGTTAACACCTGTTCTCTTGAAGCTGTTCCAAAACATAGAAATGGAAGGAAAACTTCCAAACTCTTTCTATGAAGCTAGCATTACCTTGACTCCAGAACCAGACAAAGACCCCACTAAAAAGGAGAATTATAGACCAATTTCCCTGATGAACATGGATGCAAAAATCCTCAACAAGATATTAGCCAACCAGATCCAACAACACATTAAAAAAATTATTCACCACCACCAAGTGGGATTTATACCTGGGATGCAGGACTGGTTCAACATCCGCAAAACAATCAATGTGATACACCACATTAATAAAAGAAAAGACAAGAACCATATGATCCTTTCAATAGATGCAGAGAAAGCATTTGACAAAGTATAGCATCCTTTCTTGATAAAAACCCTCAAGAAGGTAGGAATAGAAGGAGCATATCTCAAGATAATAAAAGCCATATATGAACGACCCAACACTAATATCATCCTCAATGGGGAAAAACTGAGAGCTTTCCCCCTAAGGTCAGGAACAAGACAGGATGTCCACTCTTGCCACTGTTATTCAACATAGTATTGGAAGTCTTAGCCTCTGCAATCAGACAACACAAAGAAATAAAAGGCATCCAAATTGGCCAGGAGGAGGTCAAACTTTCACTCTTTGCAGATGACATGATACTCTACATGGAAAACCCAAAAGAATCCACCAAAAAGCTGCTACAATTGATTCATGAATTCAGCAAAGTTGCAGGATATAAAATCAACGCACAGAAACTGATTGCATTCCTATACACCAACAATGAAGTGACAGAAAGAGAAATCAAGGAATCAACCCCACTTACATTTGCACAAAGAAACATAAAATACCTAGGAATAAATCTAACCAAAGAGGTGAAAAATCTATACACTGAATACTATAGAAAGCTTATGAAACAAATTGAAGAAGACACAAAAAAATGGAAAAAGATTCCATGTTCCTGGATAGGAAGAACAAATATTGTTAAAATGTTGATACTACCCAAAGCAATCTACATATTCAATGCACTCCCTATCAAAGTAACACCAGCATTCTTCACAGAGCTAGAACAAATAATCCTAAAACTTGTATGGAACCAGAAGAGACCCCAAATAGCCAAAGCGATCTTGAAAAAGAAAACCAAAGCAGGAGGCATCACAATCCCAGACTTCAAGCTATACTACAAAGCTGTAATCATCAAGACAGTATGGTACTGGCACAAGAACGGACACTCAGATCAATGGAATAGAATAGAGAACCCAGAAATGGACCCACAAATATATGGGCAACTAATCTTTGACAAAGCAGGAAAGAGTATCCGGTGGAAAAAAGAGACTTTCTTTAACAAATGGTGCTGGGAGAAGTGGACAGCAACATGCAGAAGAATGAAACTAGACCATTTTCTTACACTATACACAAAAATAAACTCAAAATGGATGAAAGACCTGAATGTGAGACAGGAAACCATCAAAACCCTAGAGGAGAAAGCAGGCAACAACCTCTCTCACCTCGCCCTCAGCAATTTCTTACTCGACACATCTCCAAAGGCAAGGGAATTAAAAGCAAAAATGAACTATTGGGACCTTATGAAGATAAAAAGCTTCTGCACTGCAAAGGAAACAATCAGCAAAACTAAAACGCAACCAATGGAATGGGAAAAGATATTTGCAAATGACATATCGGATAAAGAGCTAGTATCCAAAATCTATAAAAAACCTCTCCATACTCCACACCCAAAAAACAAATAATCCAGTGAAGAAATGGGCAGAAGACATAAATAGAGACTTTTCCAAAGAAGACATCCAGATGGCCAATACACACATGAAAAGATGCTCAACATCATTCTTCCATCAGGGAAATACAAATCAAAGCCACACTCAGATATCACCTCATGCATGTCAGAGTGGCTAAAATGAACAAATCAAGAGACTATAGATGCTGGAAAGAATGTGGAGAAAAGGGAACCCTCTTGCACTGTTGGTGGGACTGCAAACTGGTGCAGGCACTCTGGAAAACAGTGTGGAGGTTCCTCAAAAAATTAAAAATAGAACTAACTTATGACCCAACAATAGCACTACTAGGAATTTACCCAAGGGATACAGGACTGCTGATGCATAGGGCCACATGTACCCCAATGTTCACAGCAGCACTTTCAACAATAGCCAAATTATGGACAGAGACTAAATGTCCATCAACTAATGAATGGATAAAGAAGTTGTGGTTTACATATGCAATGGAATACTACTTGGCAATAAGAAAGAATGAAATCCTGCCATTTGAAGCAACATGGATAGAACTGGAGGGTATTATGCTAAGTGAAATAAGTCAGTCAGAGAAAGACAGATACCATATGTTTTCACTCATATGTGGATCTTGAGAAACTTAACAGAAGACCATGGGGGAAGGGAAGGGGAAAAAAGTTACAAACAGAGAGGGAGGGAGGCAAACCATAAGAGACTCTTAAATACACAGAACAAAGTGAGGGTTAATGGGAGGGTGGGGGAGAGGGGAGAGTGGACGACGGGCATTGAGGAGGGCACTTGTTGGGATGAGCACCGGGTGCTGTATGGAAGGCAATTTGACAATAAGCTATATTAAAAAAAAATTAAAACTAAAAAACTCTACATATAAACACATACATACGTACATACATACATACATACAATGGCACAGAAAATACATACATACATACATAGGCACCAGAAAATCTACCTACATTTCTATTGTAAAAAGTCTCTCATGAGAGAAGGATTTTCTGTATGTTCTCAGTGAACTCATTGAGCAACAAAACATGATCCGAATTTACACAAGAGTATTTACATTCTCAACTAGTTGTACTCAGTGGGAATATGCATTCATTCTGTCGTGGAAGTGCCATGTGTTTGATTATGGAATGCTACCCCAGAATCCGCTGAGAGAATCACAGACAACGTACACACACAGTAATTCCCAAGCCAGAAGTTCTGAAACTGAAACGTCAGCAGGCAGCAAGGGTGTAGAGTGAGGGGTGTATGAGACGACACTGAACGGGAACGCCCTGCGGTTACAGGCGTCCCATGAACAAATGTGGAAGAATAATGCAGACCAATATAAGCGATCTACAGAAGAATATAAAAAGTATAATTCCATTCGCATAAATGACAAGAACAGGCAAATTTAGAGTAAACCATACAGTTCAGACATCTATGCGTGTTGGTCCTCAAACTGGCCACAGTACACAGAGGGCAGGGACAGAACAAGGAAAGAGGCAGGCCACTCTGGATTAGTAGGGAGCAGTGCTAATAAGCAAGGGAACTTACGCACAAGGCATGTGTCTTGGGCACCCCAAGACAAGTTGATACCCACACCTGCCTGCCAGAATCCTAAAAGTTTATATAGAGAGAGGCCTCATAGGGGTTCAGTCACTTCGCCCTCCAGAAGGCCTCAACAGCACCTTGCTCTCTCAGGGCTGTGACCTTGACAACACCGGCTCCCACTGTGGGAACGAGGGCAGAGCTACATTCCGAGGAGAGGAGAGGTGAGGAGCCTCCCATTACCTGGGGACAACTTATGGATCCAATGGTGGTCACATCTTCAACAACGCACATGTGGCAAAGCTATAAAGAACAGAAAGAAATAGTACACATATTCACAATGGTTATTTCCTCAAAAAGGGGAAGAAAGGATATGATTAAACACACGTACACACAGGGCTTCTACAAGATTGAACTATATACCACTGAAGCTGAGTGGTGGGAGAGTGGTCAGTAATTTTATTATCACTCCTTCAACAGCACATACACGTTTTATAAGCTTTTTTTATGTAAGGTAAAATTACAACAAAAGATAAATATATTCAGAAACTGTATCCCAAGCCTGATGTAGAGACCACATAGTGCTTATATCTCTGTTCTCTGGAGTCAGAGAAAATAGGAATATTCCTGCTACTATTTCTACTATATGACAATTGAAGGTGTTGATTGTGCTATTTTATCTACATTTTCCCCCTTGTTTTCTAGGACATACTGCATTCCATCCATGGGGACTGGGTTCCAATTAGAAAAGTATGACTCCATGATAGAGCCAGACCCCGGTCAGGATCAGGGCTATGAGGATGGATCCAAGCAGCACGTCACCCCAGGGAAAACCAGGAAGGCCATCTGGTCATCCGAACGGTCTTATCACTGACACTGCTGGGACTCAGGGGACCACGAAGCAGAAGGGCCAGCTGGGAGGTTGGACAATCGCCCCATCTAGGCTCTAACTAGGAGATCTGGGAATGGGTCCCAGGAGACACTACCTGTGAAAAGTCAGCAGCCCCTCCTGGCTCCTGTGCCTGACATGTCACCAAGGACCTGAGTCTCCAGTCCGTGCTGTTCCTACAGGCAGGGAAGGGCTCAGTGACTCTAGCCATGTCTTCTCAAAGAGTCAGTGGGAGAGCAAACCCAATCTCCTTCCTGGAAGTGTCAGAGACTGAGGCTGGCCAGCATGTCCAGGTAAGAACTGAGGCATATGGATGGAGAATGAACGGTCCACCTAAGGCCCCTTGTAAACATGCTTGCGCGTGCACACACACGCGCGCACACACACACACACGCGTAGCAATTCGGCTTCTCCTTTTGCTTTTTTCCTCTCTATCCTATACCTGTATCTGCCAATCGATTTCTGGCTCTTCTGATCACCTTCTCTGGTGTCCTTCATGTCCCTGATGGTCCTCTCTGAAGTCACTGAAGAGAATGGTCTTCAGACCACCCTTTCCCAAGCCCCACCTGTGATGTTCACATAGCACCTATGAAATAAAAAAGCACAGGTCCCTCTCAGTCCCCTCGGTCTGTACTCAGCCTGTACTAGTCAGAGCTAATTTTATTTAAACAAGATTCTCCTCCAATTTCTCTCCTTGAAGGAAATCAGCAACCAAACCAGGGTCTCTGACTTCCTGCTTCTGGGCTTCTCTGCACACCCTGAGCAGCAGCCTCTCCTGTTCGGACTCTTCCTGGGCATGTACCTGGTCACCGTGTTGGGGAACCTGCTCATCATCATGGCCATAGTTTCTGACCAGCACCTCCACACCCCCATGTACTTCTTCCTGGCCAACCTGTCCTTCGTCGAGACCTGCTTCACCTGCACCATTGTCCCCAAGGTGCTGGCGAACATCCTGACACAGCGCCACGCCATCTCCCACACTGGGTGCCTCGTGCAGATGTACTTCTTCATGGCGTTGGCTCTACTGGATGACTTCCTACTGGCTGTGATGGCATATGACCGCTACGTGGCCATCTGCCTTCCTCTCCACTACACCACGATCATGTGTCCCCAGCGCTGCCTGCTGCTGGTCGCCGCATCCTGGCTCTGCTCCCACCTCCTGGCCTCCTCGCTCACCCTCCTCATGTCTCAGTTCTCCTTCTGTGCCTCTCATGCCATCCCACACTTTTTCTGTGATCTTCTCCCTCTCCTCAAACTTGCCTGTTCAGACACCCAGATCTTTCAGGTCATGATGTTTGCTGAAGCAGCCCTCTCAGGTGTGGTCCCTCTCACCTGTGTCCTGGTCTCTTATGCCCACATCATCCACACCGTCCTCAGGGTCCCCTCTGCTGGGGGGAAGCACAAGGTCTTCTCGACCTGTGGCTCTCACCTTACAATGGTCATTCTCTTCTATGGAACTGTCTTTCTGGTGTATTTCCAGTCTTCTTCCTCCTATTCAGCAGACACAGGTATGGTGGCATCTGTGGTATACACGATGGTCACCCCCATGCTGAACCCCTTTATCTACAGCCTGAGGAACAGGGACATGAAGAGGGCTTTATGGAAACTCCTTGTCTGGGGAAGATGTTCCATCCCATAAAAAGACCAGAAAAGAAGACCAGGCTTTTTGGAATTCCTTCCTCATTGGACTTCTCTATTACAATTTTGAGAAGCTCAAGTCTAAGGTAGGATTAATGCTCAGCATCACAAGCAGGTTAAGGAACAAATGATACCTGACCTGACAGGAGGGGAATAGAACCAAGGGGCCAAGGACAGCACTCCTGCCTGGAGACAGGGATCGGCCATCAATTCCTGCAGGGTTTCAAAGCAGAAATGGCACCGACAAAGTTAAACAGGCAGGGAAGACTTTATTCAAGGCTCTTGCAATAGGGGGAGAAAGCGGAGCTCACTCTGAACCCAAGTCTGCTGGGATAAATGATGAGAGTACTCCTAAATTCTGGGGTGAGTGAAAAAACACAGGCCACCTGTGTTTCCTAACTGTATTCACCCAAAGGAAAAACAAACCTCTCACACCTCTATGATAAGAGATAGATTTGTAACTTCAAACAAGCTTTGTCCACAGGAGGGAGGATTCTACCCTCTCACAAAGAGGGGGAAATGATGGCTTCCTTTCTTGTTCATTGCATTTCAAAGGCATGGCTCCCATCTATTGAGTTGGGACATTCCTGAGTTGTAAAACTGGCAAGAGGCTTTTTCAAAGATTTACATCTCAAAGAAGCAGAGAAAGAATTTGTTGGGACTAAGAGGACAAGAATAATTCTAAGAGAAGAAACTAGGCACAGATACATCAGAAGCCTGGCCCCAAATCACACACAACGGAGACTGGATTTAAGACTCTGACAGTGAGTGGTTATTATTTAATGGGACAAGCTCGTGATTCTTTGGGGTTTTTTAATGTTTATTCATTTGGGAGAGAGCACGTGCACATGAATGACGGAGCTGGGGAGGGGCAGAGAGAGGAGGCAAAGAGAGAGAGAGGGAGAAAGAATGCCTCTGACTGGGCAGAGCCTGATGGGGGGCTTGAACCTAGGAACCATGAGATCATGACCCAAGCCAAAATCAGGAGTCAAACACTTAATCAACTGAGCCACCCAGGCACCCCAATTCCTTAGTTTTTAATCTCTAATTTATTTTGTTTCCCTCCAAGCAAAAGAATATGTTTTTTGCAATAAACACTATAATAAGAATATAAAACATAAAGTAGTAGGAGAAAAGAAGAAATCACCCACCATCCCTTCATTTAAAACCCACCAATACTAATATTGTACATCATTACTTTCTTTTTCAAAATGATCTTGTTTCTGCTTTTATGAGGAAATGCTGTATGTACAATATACATTCTTTTTTACTTAACTTATAACATGAGTTGTCTCCCTTTGACTTCCATATATCTTTTTGTGTGTGTGTGCAGTAATACTGAGGGAACATTAGGCAATATGATTGCTCCTTTCCTGAGAAAAACTCTGAGGAAAGGAAGCTTATTTGGGGAGGAAGGTAATCATAAAAATATAGGTATGGTGTAAATGGGAGAGAAATTAACAGGAAAGCTGGGTAGAGCAGAACAGGATATGTTCTTCATCCATGAGAACTCTGTCAGCCCCAGAAGAGGGGAGCACAGGTAGATGTGTTTCCCTGGGAGAGAAGGTGCCGCTCACTGGTTAGATAGCACTTGGGATGGCTGGGGCAGGGGACAGGGAGCAGTGAGTTTCCCTTATGAGAATCTAACAGTCTCAGTAGAGCATCTTTTTGTATATTAAAAATGTTATACTCGGGGCGCCGGGGTGGCTCAGTCAGTTAAGCATCCGACTTCAGCCCAGGTCATGAACTCATGGTTCGAGGGTTTGAGCCCCGTGACAGCTCAGAACCCGGAGCCTGCTTTGAATTCTGTGTCTCCCTCTCTCTTTGCCCCTCTCCTGCTCATGCTCTCTCAAAAATAAATAAACGTAAAAAAACAATTTTGTAATGTTATACCCTTGTCTACTTTGATTTTCTGATATTCCCAGTTAATTCTTCATCTTTGAAAATTTCATGACCTTTTTTATGTAAACAAACTTTGAATTTGTGTATTATCATATGACAGTTTTCCCTCTTGGTGGCTCTTCTTTTGGAGACATAATAGAAAAATATTCTCTGTGCAGAGTTCATATGAATAGTCACACTTTCTCTCATATTCTCATGGTACATGATTTTTACATATTATTTAGAAAGAAATCAAATAGTTCAAGAAGTTCTTTCTGAACATATTCCTCTTGCTTTCTGTAAGAGTTTCCCCCTCCTTTTTTTCTTTCAATTTGGGGTTTCGGTTGTTTGTTTCACACAATTATTAACACATAGAAATGCTGAATGTCTCTTAGCTTAGTTCTCTCACATACACCTGGTTCATTCCACCCCAGCGTCTTTCCCCATGGCTTTTCCTCTCTGTGGTGCCTTCTCTTTCTCCAGGCCAACAAAGACCCCCCTCCTCTCCAACCTGTAGCTGGTCCTGTTGCCACAGAGATCAGGAGGGAGGGATCGCTCCAGTAATTTGCATCTTCTTATTAAAGCTGTTGAGACATTTAGGAGTTAAACTATGCAGGCAGTACCATTTTTGGTTGATTGTTAGTTGTTAGTTGATTAGTTGATTAACCAATGTTCAGTCCTTCCTGTATAGAATGACAGAGTCTGAAACATCCAGATATGTCAAATACTGCAGCAAAGCTAGGTCAGTGGTGAGTATTTTCTTCCTGGTCACCAAGGACAGCAAATATAAAAGCAGACCCACCATGGCAGGAAATGCAGAAACAAACACAGAATGTACTCAGAGCCCCACCCAGTAGTTCTCGAATCTCAATTGGGACCTACCAGAGCACTACAATAACTCCTTTTGGATGGTATCTACCACCCAATCAAGACTGGGTGCCAACTTCACAGACAACTCCAAGCACGAGACCTTAGCTGAACACAGAGTGTGGCAAGTAGGTCTTTCTAACTCAAAGCTCAATTCCCCAAATCTATATACATAAAAAAACAGCTCATAAAGAAATGGACAAAAGGCTAGACTAGATGTGCCACCAAAAAAAATGTACAGATGGAGGGTCAATCAATATAAAAAGGTTCTCGATATAACCAGTCATCAGGGAAATTCCCATTAAAGCCACAGTGCAATACCAGCAAACAGCTACCAGAACGACTACAATTGAAACACAGACAAATGACAAGTAATGGCAGGATAGGCAGCAGTCATATTTTTCAGACATTGCTAGCGAAAGTGTAAATTTGTACAACAGAATTATCTCACAGTATCTACTAAAGTTGACATATGCATTATCCTATGAGCCAGAAACTTCATTTGTAACAATATACCCAAGAGGAATCAAAAGGCAAGTACAAAAATGTTCATAGCAGTGTTGTCATAGCCAGAAGCTGGAAACAACTCAAAAATCCATCAATGGTAACATCAGCTAATAAATTCTAGGATATTCATGAGGGCACATAGCAATGAAAATGAATAAAGTACTGTTAAATGTAAATATATGGACACATCTCGCATAATGTTGGGTAAGATGAATCTGAGACAAAAAAGTACACACTGGAAGCTTCCTTGTGTGTAAAGTTTAAAAGCAGGCAAAACTAATCAATGTAGTTAAAACTTGAGTTGTTTGGGAAGGAGGGAGAAGACTGATAATTTAAAGGACACCCAAAGGGGCATGTGGGTGGCTCACTCCCTTAATCATGTGAGTTTGGTTCAGTTTGTAAGTTCAAGCCCCCCCTGGGCCCCCCACTGTCAGTGAGAATCCCTGCTTGGGATCCCCTCTCTTTCCCTCTCTCTCTACCCCTACCCACTCATTCACTCTCTCTCTCTCCCTCCCTCTCATAAATAAATTAAATAAATAAATAGACAGACTTTAAAAAATAATAATAATAAAGGACACCCAAGAGGTTTCCGGGCTACTGTTCAGGTTCTGTTTCATGACCTAAGGGCTGGCTCAGTGCATGTGTGCATTTTGGAAAAATTAATCAACCCATACATTTATTGTGTTGTACACTTTTCTGTATACTTCAATAATTCCTCAATTAAATATTTACTTGAAAACTTAAAAATGCATAAAGATTGAAAACAGAAAGTTGAGCACCTGATTGGCTCAGTTGGTAGAGCATGTGACTCTTGTTCTTGGGGTTGTGAGTTTGAGTCCCATCTGTGGAGTAGAGTTTACTTAGATTTTTTTTTAATTTTAAAAAAAGAAAAAATAAAGTTGAAAATACATACACTATAAAAAAATATATGTAGCTATATCATTATCAAACAACTAGACTTTAAGACAAAGAGCATTATTACAGATACAAGGTTCATGCTATAAGCCTGAGATCTTTCACTCACCAGGAAGATATAACTGTTCTAAAATGTTTTAGCAAAACAATTGCTATAAATAGGCATTTTAAATTGATAGAACAAAGAGAACTAAACAAAAACACACTTAGTGGAAGATTTTAATATACTTCTCTTAATAATTGATAGAACAAGTAGGCAAAAAGAGATCAGTAAATGTATGAAAGGTTTGGAAAACACAATTAACAATATTAACCTAATGCACATGTATAAAACACTGTGTCCCATACTTGTGGAGAACATGTTCTTTTCATGTATACAAGGAATATTTTAAAAACTTGACCAGGGGCGCCTGGGTGGCGCAGTCGGTTAAGCGTCCGACTTCAGCCAGGTCACGATCTCGCGGTCCGTGAGTTCGAGCCCCGCGTCAGGCTCTGGGCTGATGGCTCAGAGCCTGGAGCCTGTTTCCGATTCTGTGTCTCCCTCTCTTTCTGCCCCTCCCCCGTTCATGCTCTGTCTCTCTCTGTCCGAAAAATAAATAAACGTTGAAAAAATAAATAAATAAATAAATAAATAAAAAACTTGACCATAGCTAAGCCATAAAGCAAATCTCCAAATTTCAAAGGACCGAAATCATAGAAACCACAAATGCAACTAAACTAAACATCAGCAACAAAAAGATAACCTGACTACTCCCCATATAATTAGGAATTGAGGAGCATACTTAGAAATAATCTAGTAGTAAAATATAAAAAGTGATTGATAATGAAAAATACGTGCAAACAAAAACCAACATGTTGTATTTGGGAGCATGTGGGAAGCACTTAAAATATTTAGGGAAAATTTGTAGCCATACATGCTACATAAAGAGGTTAAGAAGCAGAGAAAACTGCAAACTATTAGCTAAGCACCCATCATGAAAAGTTAGAAAAAGAAAAGCAAAATCAATGCAAGGAGAGTAAAAGAAAGAGCCAAAAATACTGAAATAGAAAGAAAATACAACTGATAAGTTCAAAAGCTGAAAGATTAATCTTTGAAAATATCAATAAAATTCATATCCCTCTAATGAAACTAATTGAGAAAAAAAAAAGCTCACCAATTACCAACAACAGGAAAAACAGAATGACATCTCTTCAGATATTACAATAACATAAGAGGATGTTATGAATAACATGCTAATAAATTTGAAATTTTAGATTAAATAGACAAACTCCTATAAATATACAACTTACTAAAACCTGACATGAGAAGAAATTTAAAATCTGAATAGATCTATAACCATTAAAGTCTTTCCTCAAAAAAAATTCCTGGCCCAGGGGCCTGGGTGGCTCAGTCAGTTAAGAGTTCACTCTTGGTTTTGACTCAAGTCATGATCTCAAGGTTCATGAGTTCGAGCCCCACATAGGGCTCTGTGCTGGCAGAGTGGAGCCTGCTTGGGATCCTCTCTCTCCCTTTCTCTCTGTCCCGTCCCTGCTTGCTCTCACTCTCTCTCTTTCTCTCTCAAAATAAATAAACTGAAAGAAAGAAAGAAAGAAAGAAAGAAAGAAAGAAAGAAAGAAAGAAAGAAAGTGAAAGAAAGAGAAAAGAAAAGAAAAGAAAAGAAAAGAAAAGAAAAGAGAAAAGAAAAAAGAAAAGAAAATTCCTGGACCAAATGATTAAAACAGGGTTCATGTGAAAAATTGCTTCCAAGAAAGAATTAATTTATACCTTACAAAAACTCCTCCAAGTAATAAAAAATAAGAGACATTCACAAGACCCCTTTATGAAGTGAGCAAACCTTGATATTAAAAGCTGACCATCCGTCTCTCTCTGTCCCCAAAATAAATAAACGTTGAAAAAAAAAATTAAAAAAAAAGCTGACCATCCTCATACAAAAGGACAGTTGCAATCAGGTACGTTTAATGAATACAGATTCACATTCAGACAAAATATTAAGAAAACAAATCAAACAATGCATAAGAAAAGATCATTTTTCATGACCACATTGGATTTTCTCAGTAACTCAAGGTTGGCTTAACTTCAATAATTAATCAAAGAGTTTTTCTCTTCCAGAGATTAGATCTAGAGGCATTCAACATGGTTTCAGCATTTGAGGTATTGATCTAGGTTACCTAACAGTAGAGCCTCTAACAAAACTAGACTGCCCCAAATCCCTTATAATAGACTTGCCTTTATATCAATGAAGGTTGAAAAAGCACCACGTGTGGCATGTGGTCAGGCCGGGTTTGAGTCATTCTATGAGACCTAAAGTTCTTATAAAGCTGTGCGCACACACACACACACACACACACACACAGGTCAGCAGAAACTATGGTGTGTCCATGTGTGCCAAATTGTCTGTTTCAGGATCAAAAATGCTTTCCTTATAGTCTTAGCCAACGCAGGCTGCCACAACAAAATACCATAGACTGGGTGGCTTAAACGACAGAAATTTCTTTTCTCACTGCTCTGGAGGCTGGAAGTCTGGGATCAGGGTGCCAGCATTGTCAGTTTCTGGTAAGAACTCTTTTCCTGGCTTGCACACAGCCACCTTCTGTGTCTTCACATGGCAGACAAAGAACAAGATTTTGTTTCTATAGGATTAGAGACCACACTCTTTTTTTTTTTAAGTTTATTTATTTATTTTGAAAAAGAGGGAGAGAGCAGGAGAGAAAGAGGACAGAGAGAGAGAGAGAGAGAGAGAAAGGGAGAGAGAGAGAGAGAAAGGGAGAGAGAGAGAAAAAAAGGGAGAGAGAGTGCTGCCAGCACAGAACCTGACACAGAGCTTGAACTCATGCACCATGAGGTCATGACCTGAGCCGAAATCAAGAGTTGGGACTTTTAACCAACTGAGCCACCCAGGCTCCCCTAGAGCCCCACTCTTAAAACCTCATATTACTTTAATTACCTCCTAAAGACCCTGTCTCCAGATACAATCCCATTGGAGGTTAGGGCTTCAACATATAAATTGGGAGGGGGGTGGTACACAACTCAGTTGATAGTACTTACTGGGGAGCAAAAAAAAAAAATCATTGCAAAGTGCTGATGGCATAGGCAGAGTCAGAAAGCAAATTTTTTTTAAATAATGCTTTGTTCTCTAATGAAAAATCTATTTTGATTCTACTTCTAAAAATTCATCAGAGTAATTCTCCATATTTACAAAACAAAGGACAAAGATCATGTGATTACCTCAACAGATAGAAGAAAAAGCATTTGCTGTAATAAAGTATTCAATCAGAGTAAAGCTCTCTTAGCCAAATGGAGACAAAAGAAACGCTAGAACCTTTGCTTTCTAAATGGGAACAACACAAAAGTAGCAGCTCTTAGCACTGCTATTTAACATTGTGCTGGAAGTCACAGGCAGTGCTGAAAAGAAATAAAAATAAATAAAAGATAAAAGAAGTAACAAAAGGAAATAAAGGGAGAAACAAAATTTCCTTTGGTTTATGGATGGCATGATTGTATAATCAAAATTCCAAAAACTTCTACTGATGTTAGACTTAATTTAAACATTAGCAAAACTGCTAAATACAAAATCTATCCTTAACTAAATATGAAGGCTCCTGCTTCAAATATAGTTTAAAAACACCAAGTACCCAGAAATGAATCCATCAAAATACATACAAGACTACTACATAAAAATGAATAAACCATTATTGGGACGCCTGGGTGGCTCAGTCAGCTGAGTGTCTGACTTCAGCTCAGGTCATGATCTCATGATTCGTGGGTTCAAGCCCCGCATCGGGCTGGCTGCTGTCAGCCTATTAGTGCAGAGCCCACTTCAGATCCTCTGTCCCCCTCTCTCTTCAGATCCTCTGTCCCTCCCCCACTTGTGCTCTCCCAAAAATAAGTATTTTTAAATAAAATAAAATAAATGAATAAAACTTTATTGACATTTATTAAAGATCTTCATAAACTGACATACAACGGTCACGAATTGGAAGTCTCTATAATTATGAGAGCATCCCCTCTAAATTGTTTGAATCCATCTGATTCAATTTGATAAGGCAAGCTAATACCCAGCAAACCACCCTTTCCCCAGGTAGGATACCTGTGACATCCCTCAGGAAGCACTGAGGTAAAGAGAAAACAAATGGTTAACTGATAGAGATCACAGTCACACAGGGCGTGAGTCACCAGCAGTTGACAAATGTCTTAGTAAATCACAAGAAAAAGGCAACCTTATCAATAGCCTGATCTCTAGAAACCTGTAGACTCTGTTTCCTGGAGCCCCAACATCACCCTCTCCTCCATAGTGATATGGGGAACAAAGGTAAGAAGGAAATGGGAGGTAAAATTAAATTTCCTTATAATATGAAGCCCACTGACAAATACTTGAGGCAAATACAGAGTATAATATTTCTCCAGGAACCCCCTACTGTGTTATTGTTAATGCCTTACTAGAGGGAAAACAATCTTAGCAAGGCCTTGGGTATGTTAAGAGTCTTCTTTAGCATATGAAAGCCCTTCTGGAAGCCTCCCTTTCCCCTTTACCTCCCCCAACTCCATAGTATATAATCAGTCACCCTTCACAACCCGAGTGCAGCTATTTCAGTGCAAGCCCATGGGTCCTGTCCCCATGATTTAATAAAATCACCCTTTTGCACCAAAAGTGTCTCAAGAATTCTTCCTTGGTGGTCAGACCCAGACCCCCACCATCACTCCAAAACCCCATCAAATTCAGTTCCATCTTAAAAATTCAACAAGTGTATGTGTATCTGTGTGTCTGTGTGTATATGTGTTTGGAAAGAAACATGCATAAACATATGAAATAAAATGAAAAAAGGAATAGCCAAGAAATTTTTGAAGAAGAACAAAGTGGGAAGAATTTCTCTGCCAGATATAAAGGCTTAGTATCAAGTTATAGTTTACAAGACAGTGTGGAATTGGCAAATGGATACTGGGACAATTTGGCGTCTAGACATAAAAAATACTTAGACACTTACTTTACAACATAAAAATCAATTCCAGATGAATCAATTCCAGATGAAGCCTAAATGTGAAAGGCAAAATGAGAAAGCTTTTAAGAGAGAACACTGGAAAAGATCTTCCTGATCTTGGATAGAAAGTAATTCTTGGCGTGCCTGGGTGGCTCAGTCAGCTAAGCATCTGCCTTTTGGTTTCAGCTCAGGGTCATGATCTCATGGTTTGTGGGATTGAGCCCCATGTTGGGCTCTGCACTGACAGCACAGAGCTTGCTTGGGATTCCTTCTCTCCTTTTCTCTCTGCCCCTCCTCTGCTCATGCTCTCTCTCTCCCTCTCAAAATAAATAAATAAACAAACATTTTTTTAAAAGAATTTCTTAAACCAGAAATGAAATAAGCACTAACAAAAAGAAAAATATTGGTGAATTCAAT